>NC_056713.1:5302432-5543988 GCF_018831695.1 Puntigrus tetrazona
ACAATGATCAATTATATTTAGGACAGTGTTTCTTAGAGGTGATGACATTTAGAATTGCATTTATTGTTGAAATAACAGCTTTGATTTGGGTTATGTTTGCAATAATAGGAGCTTTGATTACAAATGCTTGGTCAGCGCCATCCACAAAGCCAAATGGGCTAAATATTTCGCCAAAATAGAAGAAAAAAACATTTGCATCAGAGCAACCAGTCAGAGATATACCACTCCAATTAAACAAAGAGTTCAGAAGCATACTAATTACAAAAAATACAAACTAACATTAAGATCTACAACAGCCATAAGATAATTAAGCCATTACATAAAGAAATGCAAAGTTTTGAGGTGATTAAATATGATGATGGTGCTGTGACAGCCAGCTAAAAACATCAGAAAGAAGGGATAAATAATAGGGCCTCATTCTTCTGGAGCTGAAACCAATAGTTTGAAGTCTGTAGATGAATATTTTCTGCAGGATCCTTCATACTGAATAAAATCCTCTGCATGCAGTATTTCTGCTTATAAATTATATTTAAAAGTAGTAGATCAAGACACCTAGAAACAACACAACAATGCAGCATCTTTCCATTCTGAGAATAAATATATCTGTTTTTCAGTACAATTACTGTTACTTAAATAGTTTCAGAAAAATTACCCAGTACCCTAATTACAATAATGTAAGTCTAATTAGGATTTATCTGACTATATACTTTTCAGTATACAATATTCCAGTTACCTTCTGGGCCTTTTATTGTAATATGATAAAATCTACAAATGCAGACTTTGTCTCCACATCTACTTTCATAATTTAGATCAGCATTTGATTTGGCAGATAGTGGAGAATAAAAAATAAACACAATCTTACAACCCCATTCTAGCACTGCCTTACATCTTCTTCAGGTCTCAGGAAATGTAAGATGAGACACACATATCATAGTCTCTAAAATATACGTAATGTATCCCAAGAGTCTTCTATGCTCCATGTGAGACTCACCCTCATGCACTTTTTAAATTATACATTATATACATTTAACCACAATTAATTATATTCTTATGCTTTACAAGATGTATACATTTTAGAATCATCCTCGTTTAATTCAAACCTTGCCAAATTCAGACTCAAGGCTGCATACTACAAATATAACCATCGCATTTTTATCAGTCGTTCTCCACCATCTCCTTTTTTATTTGGCCGTCTTCCATTACAATGCCATTACATTAATTTCTAGTATTAAATTGTTTATATCCTGCCAGTTTTAACTGCAAGATAATTTGCTTGTGACCTCTGTACTAAAGATGCGTATTTTGCATTTTCCAGCTTTTCACAGCAGATGTCACTCCTGTCACCATTTCCTTTAGCATTTTCAAGGCAGTGACCATTAGCTCTGTCCACCAATGGGCGTCGCGGACTCGAAGTATGCGGCGTGCTTAAGCCACGCCTCCGTTTTAACAGGATTTGCTCCACCAGGTGTCCCGATTGCAGCGCCTGTCGCGTAGCAACGGTTTGAGGGGAGAGCTGCACATTTTTGATTTTATGTTTTTCGTCGTAGTGGAGGAGACCAAGACCAAGGCTGCTGTGTCCTTAAAGGTCAGATTACAACTTTAAATGAGTATTGTGCAAGTTTTACTTGAATAAGGTAAATAATGTAGATTATATTTTTGTCTCCATTTTATATCTTGAAACCTCACACACAGACACACAGACACACACACACACACACACACACACACACACACACACACGCATTGCAGTAGTCTAAGTGAAAAAACAACAACAACATTCATAATAGTGACAATCTTCTCATTTTTAAAATGCAAATCTCAATACACTTTTGAGGCCTTCAGTATGTATTCTATTAGATTTTATAATGTAGTTTTCACGCTCATACTGGAAGGCTCAGTTTTTGATAAATAGTTTTTTTTTTTCCATTTTCATTTCTTTGTGTATAAGGTGTCCACTTAGGTGTCATGTTGTGTGGTGATAAAGTGTGTATTACAACATTTAGGATCACGGAGCCATACTGTAAATTAAAATCCTAGCTTTTATGTTTTACACTGCCAACATATTACTGCATTAGTGTGTGGCGTATATTTTGATCACATCACATCCTTTTTGGTTATTATTAGACACTGTTGCTATTTAGGCTAATTTTCAATTGATGCACATTCAGGTATCCCTAATATTCCACCTGTTTTGACTTATTTGCTTAAACAGGTATATGAGCAGGATCTCAACCCTACTCCAGGAGGCCTCTGTCTGCGTTTTTACACTTCATTTTCAAGCCTGCTCCAACACACTTGCCTCATAATTGCAGACAATCCTGAGCTTTGTAAAAAGCTGGTTTGGAGTGGTTTGGCTAAGGGCTGGACTTGCAATTCGCAAGACATGGAGCAGAATATACAAACTCTGCTTTGTAGAATGCAAGATATAAGAGAAGAAGTTTAGAAAGATAAATCGTTCCTTCAGAAGGACAATAACATTGTAGGCATCCTTACCTTTTTAAGATTACATTTTGTTTAATACTGGAAACTCAAACTTTATCTGGTTGCAGAAGTAGATGAATCTCATTTATTTTCTTGTAATTTGACACTTTCTTTACATTAAAACATGCATTCATAATGGTATTTAAAATGATTATTATTGATTATCCATTACTGTAGATTATTTCACATATACCATTGTTAGAATAACTCTTTTTCTGCTGTCTGTATTGAAGGTTTTAGTTATTTGCAAAAGGCAAAGTGCCATTTATTTAACACACTGCTGAAATTATTAGTAAATAAATATATACTTCATTTTTGAAACATTTTTAAATTACATTTTTTACCATTCAAAATTGAAAAAAGAAAATATGCTGCATAGCTGCTTCCATAATTTAAGAGACTCAAGATCCAACAAACACAATTACACATATAATAATAATAAATATTTCCTCTTCATGTACAATGAATTATTATTGGTGATAAATAGGCAATTTGCTAATGTGAATCAACTCTTTTAGAATAAATATAAATTTTAGAATTGGAACTCTTATTTCCTTTGTCTGTATTCCATAGATTACTGGGTTAAAAGAAGTTCTAGCAGAAGGAATGTGACAGGTACTTAACACACGACAATCTCTAGGTATAGTAGAAAAACACAACAAGCACAAATGCAAATCTACAACAGCAGAAAAAAATGCACCCACTTATGACAATTAAATGTAAAAGCTAAGAAGTATAGATGGCTTTTTGCCGCCACTCACCAGAAGCGAAATTGGGATATAATCACAAAATGTCGCACGTACGCAGGCAAAATACAAATACACAGTCACACATATTGCTAAGCCGAAGCGAGTGGTTCCAGCCATGCAGTTCTTGCTCACATCACCACAGGCTAAATTAACAGCAGATGTGGTGCTCACAAAACACAACAGATAAATCTCACTTGATTTATGAAAAATAGAGCTGGCCCAATCAGACCGACTATTGCAAGCAACATAAAGCAAGTTATGGGAAAAAATGGACAAACAGAATATTAAGGATGTTTTGAAGTTTACGTGTTGATAGTATTATAATGGAAAGATAATGGCAAATAATGGGTCAACTGCCATTCGACCAAATACTTGACTGAAAACAACCAATACGCCATGCAGACAAAACATTTTGAAGCAGAGACACTCATCTCTGTAAATCATATTTTTGCGAACAGAGAAAGCTGATTAACATTCTCGGAACAAGGAAATATCATTGTATAAACCCAAGAGCTGCAATGAACCGAGTCAGAATGTACAGCAGGTGCATACATAAACACTCTTTACAATCACCAGTATTATTAATGAGTTTGCCTGAAACAATGTGAAAGCAAAGATAACGAAAAAGAAGAATGGAAAGATATTGGCGATACTCTTTCAGATCCGTGAGTCCAATCAAGTCAATTCCTGATGGGAAAAGTTAGATGCTCTGACATCCATTCAGCACCTCAAGAAGTTTGCTATGAAGACAAAAAAGGTTGCAGTTAATGGAGAGAAATCATTTACAGAAGCAGAAACAGAACTTACAAGAAACACAGAAATGGGCTTACATTTAAGCATTAATAGTGTTCTTCAGTGGAGCTTGTATTTCATGCTCAGACCACCATCACATCTAAACCTATTTCTCTTATTACATAGCTGTCTGAAAATGAAAGCCTAAATTTGTATAGTGATTTTCAAATCTTAAACGTATATGGGGATCTGTTTGGGCTGGATTCCCACCTCTTCTGATTTAGGATATGCTACCTCCCTGTAAATATTCATAGATTTCCCTCCTAATTACTGTGCTAGGACAATGACTTATCATCATTATTACTGTGTTTATATTTTGTAGTTTGTTTTCCTAAAGGTATGGTATGAAAGCTTAGGGGCAGTATTAATTTTGCAATTATAGAATAAGTCTTACTGCGATGCTAACTTAGACTTATTATTTTAATAAAATTAACTGAATAATGAAATATAAGGACTACAGCTTTCTTTTTATGTCAGTCAAATTAAAAATTTCTTATTTAAATATATGCCAAATATGCCTATATTTTTTTAATGAATGCGCCAGTTACTTTATTTTAATTTCAGTTTGAGCTAAGATATTATTTACAGCTACGATTTACAATTAGAATATCAGATGCTGACTGCTAATGCCTGTGTTATACACCATTTCTGAGATTGTGAGATCAGTGCAATGAGCTAAGTGTATAAAGATGGAATTGCAACATATCTATCTCTTTATGGTCTCTCCATATGTCCAATTAAAGTGACAGATCCATAAAACCATTAAGAGCATATATTAATAAAACTGAGTTATAGCTAAATAATAAGCAACGTGTGTTGAAATAATTAATCTATAATAGATAAAACACAATAAAATGTCATAAACTTCAACCCAAAGTAAACAAAATTCCAAGACAGTCTAAGAAAATCAGTAGCAATTCAAAATTTTAACTTAATGCAGTGTCAGTGATGCCTAAGGCAACGCTGCTAGCTAGTTAGGAGTTGGAGATCTTTGCAGAATTGACAACTTCTGACAAAATGGATAGAAGATTGCTTCCTAAATACACATTATTTTATTATTATTGGCTATTATTAATACATGCAGCGTAATACGCCCATTAAGAAATTTTCAGCAGATGTCAGTTAACAATTCAAGTAATCCACACATACAAAGAAAGCAAAGCAAAATAAGTTCAGAAATTACATTAAGTGTAGTAGTGAGAATAAAACAGGATAAAAGTACTAAACACCTTGAAGAAAGGAAAATGCATGGAAAATGAGGACACCAGTTCAAATCTGTCAGTGACTGAAAAAATAATGTATCATGATAGATGGACATTAATTAATATGACTCTTTCAGTCTCAGTTAGACTTATGAGAGGTGTCTCACCACCAACACTGTGTCACACAGAAACATTTCATGATTTGTAAAAGTATATTGTTACAAAACACTGTTGATATTGATTTACACACTTTCAAAAGATGTCATTGGTATACTATAATATTTTTATTTGTACTTTGTAGTCTTAACTTATTGTGTGTCATAAGAGAGAGACCACCATGCCATGCACCTTTTTTGGAGTTGATGTCCATAGAATATACATTTGTGTATAAGTAACAAAGCCATTTTAGTATGTTTTACAGCTCTTTTCTCAGGAGCTCTGTCAAACAGGTAGATTACTGTTTATGACCTCTCTTCTGATTATTTTGACACATGGCGAGGCTAGTCAAATGTAACAAACGTCACAATTATGTCACAGTGCTACATAAGGGAGAAGCCAAAATATCTTCATTGATATCAACTACAGCTGTGGTAAAACGCTGACTAACTGAGGCCACTGGATACCAAGCGATTGTCAATAAATTGAATAATAACTTAGCTGTAAAACTAGAATGTATATATACATCTGACTAGATAGACACTGTAGTTTGTCCATACTATGCAGAGATCTGATTCACCTCATAGATCCTGTCAGATCGTCCATCACTCCATCAAAGCTGAGAAAGAGGTAGATAACCTTTCCCTGTGAGGACAAAGGAAGATTCCAGATTGAGGCCATCTTTGCTTTTGATTTTCTGTAAGGCGGAAGTAGGATACCAGGTCTCGAAACACAGTTATCTCATGTTTAGCAACTGGGGGTCATGGGCAGGCTAGGGAACTCATATTAATGTTAAAAAACTCATAAGGTAGAATGTTCATGCCATCCCGGACCATTAACTATCACCCAGTCACATCGCTGCTAGAAATGTTCTCTCAGATCGTCCTGCTGGTGACAGTGATGTTGCTAAGTATGCTTCCTGAGATGATCATGATGTGGAGCCTTTAAAGTGTTGAGGCACGCTATTTGGAGAACCTTTAGATTAACACTCCAGAGTGTGTTTGATTCCACAATACCGAGTTAAAGTAACACTGAACCAGTTTGACTTAATTTCTGTCAGACAAAAGCTCTTAATGCAAATTAACAGAGTATTGTATTTAGTTTTATTTTATTGTTGGGCTATTGACCCTTACACTTTTTTATATTAATATACAACTGACCACTTATCAGTAAAAGTTTTCTTCTGCACTTATATTTTGTTATAAATGTGTTAAATTTACAACACAAGTCAAGGTCAAGAGCCCATCTAAAGCAAACACAGTGATGATTTGTGATCGACAATCTTCCTCTGCTGAGACTTTGATAATTGATAAATATAATATAATTGAAGTAACACAATGTATTGTCATAACTTCACACACTGTGTGTGTAATTTTATTGTTGTTTTTAACACACACATGTTTTTATCACACTAATGTGTCATAAATAACACAGTTTGCGTCAGAAATGTTCTATTCCTAAATATTCAATATTTTATATATTTGAAAAATATCAAGAGTGCAGAAAGAACGATACAGTGAGCGCTGTTGGGGCACACATTTGACCACAAACGGCCACGATTAGATATACCTGGAAAGATTTCTAACAGAGGAGTAAAAGAATTATCAGAAGAGTTGTCAAAAGCCAGGAACCACTTGTGGAGAGCTTCAGAAAGACCTGGAATTATCATGTACAATTG
The DNA here is from genome assembly GCF_018831695.1 of Puntigrus tetrazona. Taxonomy (NCBI): domain Eukaryota; kingdom Metazoa; phylum Chordata; class Actinopteri; order Cypriniformes; family Cyprinidae; genus Puntigrus; species Puntigrus tetrazona. The sequence goes on from NC_056713.1 coordinate 5,309,491, forward strand.
TTTCAAAGAAAACAATAAGTAACTGCTGTAACCTGTGCACAATCACTATGCAAAGATCTATTGCTGAAGAAAACGTCTGTTAAAGCTCATTTTACAGTTTGCTTCACAACATTTAAACAAAATGTAACACTCTGGATGCCATAATTTGAATGCCGTAATGTCAAATGGCACTGTACATCAACCCAAAACATGGTGTAGCACTGGCAAAATTCATATAATTAAGGGAAGGATGAATGGAAAAATGTAGTGAAACATTCTTGATAAAACATCTTCTGTCATCTACCAGGATGATGAAGATGAAATGAAGATAAGAAACCCTCAATTAGGTTTAGAGAAGGAAAGTAAAGCTGGTAGTATTGCCCAGCCAATCATCTTACTTGAAACCAATAGAAAATCTATGGAAAGATCTAAGTTTAGAGTTCATAGAAGAGACACACCTGAGCAATGCATACAACTAGCATACAACTTATCTTAAAGCTGTTAGTAATTTTCAGTTGAACTTTTATGATACTTTTTCCCAGGTAATTCCTTAATTTCTGAACTTATTTACAGAATTTTTGGGGATTTCTTGGTTGTTTCAACATCTGGTGAAAATTTCATGTCAACAGCACCTTACGACGTATATTTATTGAAAAAATTGTCACATGTTGAATCAATATTTTTATCTGCTGCGTTAATTCTTTAAATAGTGTTAAAATAGTTGTGTTGAAGTTGTTTGGCATACTGACATTTATACATTAACTTGTATATTTGACTATCAGGTACACCTGATAGTCCACTTTCAACATTCAACTATAAGTAATGTTTGCAAGTATATGTCAACTAACTCTCATTAGAGTAATAGCAGACTGCAAGGTTATGGTTAGTAAAAAAAAATTGACATTTCACAGTTAAAGTCATCTGTTGAGGGGCTATCAAAGCGAAGTGTTTGCAGACATTAAGCAGACAATCTACTAATGCTTCAATGACTTCTAGTTTATACATAGGCCTGGTTACAATGTTACTTAAATGTTGGAAATGGACTAGCAAAATAAAGTTTTACTTATTTATATAATATCTGATGAATACGTTATATATTAATTCCATGTGTAATAGTCTATATTCAAATATGCTCTTATATATTAGTCAGTGCTTTTGATATAGTATAAAATGTGCATTATTTGTATAAACATAATTTTTTAAACACTAATTAGTGCATACCATTTTTTTTTTCTTCAGCACTTGGGACATTCTCATCAGCAGATTAAAGTGCTAATGAGCAAAACAAGAGTACTTACTGTACAGCGTTGCATGTGCTGTTTTGATCATTCCTATTAATTGTTAAACTTTTCATTAAACAAGACGACGTCAACATGGGGCTGTCTACGTAATGGTTCCATGGCTCTCATGTTAAATATATTTACTGGAATTATTTTCATTTCATTATAACTTAGTTTATCAGCAACTCTTGTCATATGTGACTAATTATGAACAGATGTATCCAGTAGTGATTTAATTAGCTTCAGGCTGATTAAAAGTGTGCTCCTCTTCAGTTCTTAACTTCAGGGATCCCAGATGCTCCTGGGATTTATTGTTTCAGTGCTTGAACAGTCCCCTAGGAAACTTGAATCAGGGCACACACACACACACACATTTGCATTTGTAGTTTACAGGGTCTCGTCATAGAAGTAATTTTTTTATACTGTACAAACCATACAAACCCTGCACCAACTCTAAATCTAAAAACTACCCTAACAGGAAACTAATGGTTTTTTTTTTTTATTTTATTTCATAAACTACTGTTTAGTATGTTTATTAAAAATTTTGTTTATGGGCACACTCCTATGGAAAGTGTCCTCATAAACCATGTTTATGTTGTAGTACCCATCTCATTATACACGTGTGTCCATAAACCACAAATGCCAGTACACACACACACACACACACACACTATATTGCAAAAGTATTGGGACAGGCCCTTTTAATGAACAGCTTTGACTACTTCTGTAATTTCTACAAGTATAAATGTTAATGTTTAAGCATACAAACAACTCTTTTCTATTTCAACATAAGTGTCTCAGTATATATGTCACGTGCGCCTCGTGCGCTCCCTCCGTGCCCGCGCCCACCAGGCTCCATCGTCCCCTCGGCTCCGCCTTGGTCTGTCGTCGACCATCCGTCACCTCGGGATTCCTCTCCTCCGGCCGCCTCGTCCCTCCATCCCACCGGCTCTGTCAGGCTCCTCCTTCCCTCCGGGTTCACCTCAGTCCTCCATCGCTCTGGCTCCGCCCGCGTCCTTTCCCGCCCCCGTCTCCGTGTCAGTCGCCGAAGCCTGTGGCGTCGCCTAGGACCTCCAGCGCCTCGGCGTCACCCTGGCTCTTCGGCTCTCCATCTCCGCCTAGTCTTCTCCACCACCTGCTCCGCCGCCGTCGGTCCCATGGAGTCGATGGCGCTCCTCCCCTCCATGGCTCCTGTCTCTGTCGGCTCCACCGTGGACCACCATAGCTGGGCTCTGGATCTCCTCCTCCTGCCGGACTCCTCCTGTCTCCTCCCTGGCTCCTCCCTGGACTGTCTGTCTACTCCCTCCTGGGGGCCGTCCTCCACCAGAACCTCCTCCCAAGATCCGGTATCCCCAATTCCTAGTTGTTTTGTTTTGATGTTACTCTTTAGCTGTGAGGAGGCACCTTCCGGGAGAGGTGGTAATGTCACGTTCTCTGGACTTTTGTTATGGTTTTTGTCGTGTGCTTGTGTGTAATTCCGTAAAGTATTTAAGTCCTGTGTTTTCAGTTCCGTTTGTCCGATCTTGTCTTTATGTGTGTGTGACTTTGTCGTATCTGCCTGCCTGCCTGCCTGTATTTATATTGTTTATTTCATCCCTGAGTGGATTAAAACTCTTTATTTTCATTTAGGCTAGTTGTGTGCTCTCATGCTTACCACACTCGTGACAATATATGACAATATTTAAAAATAATACAATTATTCATTCAGTCAGAAAGCCATCTAAACACCTATGGTGTGACTTTAAATGCAAAATGTAACCAAAACTCATCACTAAACACCAATCACAAAAGTATTAGGATGCCCCCTGAAAAAAAAAACACTTTCAACACTGTTGCTGAAGAAATTTTTTAAATACATAAATTTATTTTAATTTTTGTTGCCGCAGTTTTGGAAGTGTATAAAATAACTATACTAAACTATACTATAATATAAGTGTTTGGCTTTTGTTTGTTGTGTAGACTATTTGCACATCCTAAATAATCTAAAGTGGAAACTATTCATCAATTGTAAATGCCTATAAACATTTTGTCACGACTCTGGTCCATGACCTTCCATACGATTACCACCAGAGGTTGCTTTTCTATTGTATTGACTCTCACTAGAGGTAAGAAATGCAGGGGCTAAAGAGTAAAAGTCTTGCCATAAATATCTTTCACCCATGAACTCAACAGCTGATCTCACCAGTGGAGGAGGAACCAATCATTACATTCAAGTCACAAGCAAATCTTGAGTCAAATCTCAAGAGATAATTATATGACTGATTAAATGATGATTGTGCATTAGTGATGAACACTTGCTGTTAGCAATCAACATCACTGAAGACAGAATACAAAGAGATATACAAGAACTACAACTGATGTGAAAAAAAGGAAAAGAAAAACATTACCATCATAACTGTGATCAATGTTTGCTTTTAAACAAAGAATACTCATTCATAATAAGTTATAAACAAAAAGCCTAGTTAAGGTGGCAATGTTTTTTTTTTCTTTTGATTTATCCAAGGCTGTGGCTGAAGTGAACTCTAAATACTGTATTTCTTCTTGTTTCTTTTTTTGCTGTTCTTCTCTTTTTTTCAATGATGTAGTTTAAGAGCTGGTGTTCTTTCATTTATTTTTAACACTGCTTCAGTGCTATTTTTTTTTTAACTTCACTGCATTTGGAAACAAATATGATTTCAGTTTTCTCTTTGTTTAACTGAAAAAAGTTTTGGCACTTCCAACTGTTAATTTCATCAACGTGTTTGCAGAGGGAGTCAATGGAGCTAGTCATTTGGTGATAAGGATAGGTAAATCTGGGTTTCACCTCCATAGCTGTGATAGGCAAATTGGTTCTTTCTCATTATTTGAATTAGTGGGAGCATCCAGGCTAAACAAGAGCAGTGCAAGACATGGACATCTACCTAAACTCTTATGCTCACATAATAACCTCTTCTTTCTAAGTATGACCTGTAACACCAGCACTGATATTTTGCCAGAATCAAAATACAAAGTAATATAATTTTGTTATTTTTATGAGAGCTGTCTCTGTGCTGTGCATTCAGAAACCGTATTGGAAACTGTCTAGGTATCCATTTGAGTTTAAGTGGTTGTTCAGCTGATTAAAAACTACTTTTTCAATTAACTTGTCTACAAAAGGTAGATTTGATGTAGAGTCCATACACACTGTATTACTCAAATATTACTTATGGGGGGTGTTAAATACAGCCCATTAAGTGCACTATTAGTATGCTTCTTTTAAACTAAAAATAGGAAAGTACACTTTTAGTCTACATTTTATTTACTTTTCAGAAATGGGCATGGTCTCAGAAAAATACTTTTAAGTATACTTATAATTAGAAAAAGTATATTCAGGCTACATTTGTGCTCATTGAATCTGTATTGAATGGTAGGGGCGCTAGTACATACATATTACATGCATCGACATGCATATTACAATGCAAAATGAGTATACGTATTTCCAAATAAAGCCAGAACTTGTGCAATTTTCTCGAACTCTTTTATGAATACTGAGGATTCAAATATACTTATTCACTTGCCTACTGCCTTTTGACTGCCATATAATAGGTAAGTATGCCATTTTGGATGCAGCCACTATTTTCTTATTAATCTGACTTTATTGAAGTACATAAAACATACAATGATATATCCACCCTTAGTAGGTTGCTAAAGGAGAGTCACAAAATGCATCACACATGGATCCAAAGATATTTGTGTACCCATGATTTCATTCTTTTTTATTAAGAATAAACCAACTCTAATATCTCTTCTAGATGCTTAAGAAATAATTTCAGTATATTTATAATGCAAAGCAATATAATTCAATAATTTAGTGAAAATAAAGAATATAGTGTTCAGGCTACATGGCACTGACACTGTAATAAGACAGTATCTGAAACACTACAGTCTTGACTGGCTGAATTTGAGGTCAGGTGATGTAGTGCAGAGCAAGACCATACAGAGACATTTGTCTTTAGAAATTTAGGAATGTCTTTGTATTTGTGTGCTGTATTGTTTGTCATGTTATTTATCACAATCTGTGTTTTAGGCAGTATGGCCAATAAAAAAAACTAAGAATTGTATGTGACTGTTTTTATGTTCTTCACTGTTCTTTTTTTTAAAGAAGGATGACACAAATGCTATATGGGTTATGTGTTTAGAAGTGGAGCATGCTTAGTTAGCTCTCAAAAAGAGAGACGGTGGCTGAAAACTCGTGGTTTCGAGTCCTGCATTTGCAGCTCAGGGATATTTTGTGATTCTGCACACTAAACTTTCTGTCACGTCTAAAATTTCCCATAATATCACATTACATATAAAAAAATAGTGTGATATGCACCCACAATTGTCCTGTCTCTGCAACTCTTCGGTTTTTAATCTTTTCAATAATAACTACTAATGGCAGAGGTAGAAATAATTATTAAGTTTATGTCATTAACATTTTAGAATAGAGGAAATAAAATGATTAAAAGCTAAACTAAGCTGGTTTACAATAATAAAATGATCTATCTTCTGTTTAATATTCATTACAAAAAAAAATTACTTGAATGGGTTTATGAGGCAAATAATTTTTTTGCGAATATCAGGCAGGTTTAAAGCATAAACAAGTGGGTTGAGGATGGGTGGTATGATAAGAAACTCCAGTGAAAGAAAAACTGACAACCCTACAGGAAGATTTAAAGTCACAACCCGACTTAAAGTGACATCAGAAATAACTGCAACTGAGAAATTCAAAAGGACCACTACATGTGGAATACATGTTTGATAGGCTTTGCCTTTGAATTGTGATGAGCTTCTTTGACAGATGATAAGAATATTTACATAAGAATATAAAATCAAACTTAATGGGATGACAGTAGTTACAATTGTTATAAACATACCAAAAACATTAATAACTATAGTGTTTTCACATGAAAGCTTTGCTAATTCATAATTGTGGCAGTATACCTTAAACAATTTGTTTCCACACATTTTCATTTTTGTAGTTAAAATACCAGCAATACCAAGCAAAATCATTGTATAAGTCAAGTTTATAACTATTAAAATAGTTAGAGACCGTGGTGTAATTATGGTGTGGTACTGTAAAGGTTTGCAGATTGCAGCAAATCTGTCAAATGCCATTAACATTAATATTGTATACTCATTTACTACATATGTGAATATCACAAAAGACTGTAAGATACATAATTCACGGGAGATTGAGTGTATATCAGACAGTAAGTCTGTCAGTACTCTTGGGAAAAAGGCAGCTGTACCAAATACAGAGTTAACAGACAAACATGAAATCAGAATGTACATGGGCTGGTGTAATGTCCTTTCCAGAAATATTGCAAGAATAGTAAGAATATTAAAAAATATGATAGTACAATACAGAATAAATGCCAAACTGAATAATACATATCTTGTATATCCAATATTTTCAAACAACATGAAGTAAAAATATGTTGAATTTTCCATATTGCATTAGCCAAAGTTTTGTCACTGACCTGTGGAAGGATTAGATAAATAAATAAAGTTTGCATGGTTTTTAAATAGCTTACAAGTGAGTATTTTACATTTTTAACATGTAAACAATAAGGCAAATGCGAATATTTAATTTGTTAAAGCCAACAATTTACAGCATTTATTAATGTAGTTGATAGACATTTCTGAATATTCTAATAGCTAGATTTCTAAGATAATTTACCGTTAGTTAATAAAGTATGAATTACCATTATCATTATCAATAAACAATAGTATATTTACAAATTAACATGAATTTAGATTAATAATTGCTGTAAATAATTGCATGATTATACATATAATCTTCAGGTTTATTCAGTTTACTTATCAAACATAATATTTTTGTAATAAACATTGGTCAAATGTTTCAATACCTTTAAAACAAACATTAAATTATTTATATACCTTGTGTGATACACCTTGGAATGATTATTGCTGCTTCTTTATTTGTGATGTGGCGATGTGTGAGAATAAACTGTTTTAGAAGAACTGCAAATCACCAGTATGCTTGTGCTTTTTATAGTGTCTAACAAGTCTCAGGAGGCTTTTGCAAGTATTAGACATGTTTAATGAGGTTTTTAGCTTGTACACTCATTTACTTTCAGCTAAAAATTTATTTACACATTATTTACTCATTTACACATAAGAAATTAAAATTAATCTACAAACATGTCAGTAGTCTACGAATCACTGTTAAACCCTTATTAATCCTCAGTATGTTGATGATGCAGACATGTTGAGACCATATCACCAGTGTAATACTACAGTGAATCACTTCATTTGCAGTCATAATTTATAGGCTATTGTAAAATACATGAATCATGGCTGAAAGCGAATACCATTTATATGTTGTTACATTACAGTAATGGGAATAATCATCCTAACATAAAGATAGCTATGAAACACATCTTTTGGAGGGCCAGTATCAGACAGCAGTTGAAGTGCACTTGTACCTGCAAAATACCTCAGGCCATCTATGCTCTGTAGCCATTGTGATTCTGCAAGTTCCCCTCAAACAAATACAGAAAGGCACTGATGCGAGGTTTATGCAGGAGCTGTACACAGTCAGTGGCGAATATACCACCACTGGAGAGGACCATGCTGCTATTCTGTCAACAAACAATTCTGTAATAAAGCTTTAATACTGAGAAGAAAAAAATCATGTTTACAATCAGGCTTTTAGGCATGAACATTTATCATATGACCTTCAACAGTGTTGACAATAATTATTCATGCTTGATGCATGATGGGCGTTTTTACTATGGTGTTAACCATGCATTGCAGCATAAAGCATATTGTTGATTGTCACCATTGTTGAGATTCATATCCTGCTTCTTGATGTCTGTCTGTACTTAAAAAAATTGGTCTGCCATTTACCAGTAAGTACTGAGAATGTTGTTTACTGTAACTGTTATTAAAGCGCTTTATAGTAAAGTACTTGACTTACCATGAATTCATGCATAAAGTAGTGCATTAATTATGCCTTTCTTCATTCAGTAATGTTTCACAAAAGGCATTTACTCCAACATGCTGTGACTAAACAGAAAACTATTACACAAAAATCAAAACATAATTTTAGGAGTGACTCCTGGAGCTCTACGTGGTCTCCCCCATGGTCGTGGAGCTGGTCAGTTGGGTCTGGCTCGATAGAACTGCTCGATGAGGGACGGATCCAGAATATCCCAGGCGGCTACCCATGATCTCTCCTCCGGTCAGTAACCCTCCTACCACTAGGTATTGGAGCTGACCCCCTCTTCGCCTAGACTCTAGCTAGCAACTCATTTACCCGATAGAGGCGAGAGCCCTGTCTATATCCAGAGGTGGTGGCGATTCTGGGGCCTCATGGCTGGGGTCAACATCCAAGTGAACCGGTTTGAGGAGCGACACATGGAAGGATGGAGAGATACAGTAATTAGCAGGAAGCTTGAACATGTATGTGACTTCATTAATTCTCTCTAGAATTTTGAAAGGGCCCACATACCTTGGGCTGAGCTTCCTGCTTGATAGCTGCAACTTGAAATCCCTGGTAGAGAGCCAGACCCGTTGACCAGGTTGGTAGGGAGGGTGTGGTCGTCTATTGGCTTGTAGTGCTTGAGTTCTGATGGCTCGTTGAAGCCTAACATGAGCACTGTCCCACACCCTCTCACTACGATGAACCCAGTTGTCCACGGCTGGAACTGAGGAAGGTTCTCCAGTCCGCGGGAACATGAGAGAGTGAAAGCCCAGAACACATTTGAAAGGAGTCAAGCCAGTGGAGGAGTGATTCAGGGAGTTCCTTTGCAGTAGGGAGTCCCTTAAGTGGGATTAGACGGCATGATTTAGAGAATTGGTCGATCACAACAAGTATGGTGATAAAATTTTCTGAGGGAGGTAGATCAGTTACAAAATCTATTGAAAGATGGGACCAGGGACGTTGAGGGATGGGTAGAGGCTGGAGGAGGCCAGAAGGTGGTTCCTTTGGTGTTTTGGATTGTGCGCAGACATGGCAGAGTTCTGCACCAGGCAAATAGTTCGAGATATACCGGGTTGTCCCACACTCAGGGAGGTGTGTACCCATTGCATAACACAATGTCTCAAGTTGGAGGGGATATATTGCTTGTTGGGAGGATATTGGTCAGGTGTGGGTTCTTGAACCTGTTGTTTTTTTTCATTATATCCCAGGATACGTGGCGCCAAGACTACGGTGGGTGGTAGGATGGTTTCTGGGTCAGAGCATCTGCCTTACTGTTCTCCAGGTCGATATCTAACAGTGAATTGAAAGCAGGTGAAAAATAGAGCCCATCGGGCCTGACAGGGATTAAGGCATGTAGCAGCCTTTATATACTTAAGATTTTTGTGGTCCATGATCACTTGAAACGTGTGGACTGCGCCTTCTAGCCAATGATGCCACTCTTCAATAGCAGCCTTCATGGACAGCATAGTTTCCGAGAGAAAAAGGCACATGGGTGCAGTTTACTAGACTGTGGTTGCTTTTGGGAAAGGACAGCTCTAATGCCACAATCAGACGCATCAACCTCCACTATAAATGGAAGGTTAGGTTTGGGATGCTGGAGAATGGGAGCTGAAGTAAACCTTTCCTTTAAGGCCTCAAAGGCATGGGTGGCTTCTGATGTCCATCTAAACGTGGTGGGCTTGCCCTTTAGAAGAGAGGTTAGTGGGGCAGCAACCAGGTTATAGTTACGAATAAAGATCGATATCGATAGAACATCGATAGAAATTTGCAAACCCTAGAAATCTCTGGAGTTCTTTGATAGTGTTAGGTTGAGGCCATTCAATCATACTGTGTTGACCTTCACGTCGTCCATTTTGACCCCCTGGTGACTGATGTGGTAGCCCAAGAATGCGGTTTTGGCGCCTTCACATACAAGTGGTGCTCTATGAGTCGGAACAGGACTGTTCTGACATGGGTTATATGTTCAGATTCTGACTTGAAGGATACGAGTATGTCATCAATGTAGGCAATGACAAACTGGTTGATAATGTCTCTGAAGATCTCGTTAATAAAAGATTGGAAGACTGCTGGTGCATTTGCAAGTCCATAGGGTATAACAAGATACTCATAGTGCCCCTAGTGGTAAGGAAAGGCCGTCTTCCATTCGGTAGGTTGTAGGTACTCCTGAGATCTAACTTGGTGTATATAGTAAAAACTATGCAAAAACTTGATATAACTGAAACTATGCACTCTCTTTTTTCTAGCACTTTAGATACAGTTGCTCCTTTGCACTTAAAAAAGATAAAAGAAAACAATCTGACTCTATGGTATAATGAAAACACACGCACCCTAAAGAGAGCAGCCCGGAAAATGGAGCGCAGGTGGAGAAAAACTAACTTAGAAGTATTCCGTATTGCCTGGCGGGACAGTATCCTGTCATACAGAAAAGCATTAAAAATTGCAAGATCTGATTATTTTTCATCCCTTTTAGAAGAAAACAAACACAACCCCTGGTATTTATTCAGTACAGTAACTAAATTAACAAAAAATAAAACATCAACATGTGCTAATATTCCCCAAGAGTATAGCTTGTGGGATATTTTCTATCCTTTGTGAATATATATTACTGATGTTTTATTTTTTATATTATTATCATTATTATATTTTTATTATTATTAATTCACTGTTTATTTTGAGCATTATATTCCGCTATGGTATTTAAATACAAAATAGCAAATATATCTTTTAAGTAGTATGGTATTTGTGCAAGCAATATATTGTGCAAAAGAATGTTAGTTGAACAGGGAACTGTCAGCTAACGTCCCTGGCCTATGTCTGCGTGCAGAGAAGTGATAAGCAAGTTGCATGCTTGGGAGTTGAGAGGGTCAGGGGTCATGTATGTCTCTCTTCAGGTTCTATAGGTCACAGATGGAATGAGGAGGTCAGCTTTCTTGAAAAGAGGATACAACACCGAATGGGCAATGGAGTCAGATAACGTGAGGGGGTGTGAACTGAAGAGGGACGACGATAAATATTGAGAACTGCTGGAGTGTGGACACACTGTCTTGTGTGAATGAACTCAGCAGCTGATGTTTGTATCATATGCATCTGTCGAATAAATGATTTGGAATATAAAGTTATGTCTCCTCTTCGATAAAAGAATGCGCATGGATTGCAGAAAATAATTACTACAACAAGCTGCAATGAGTTCGTGAATTTCTTTACTTCTAAGATTGATACCATCAGAGATAAAATTGTAACTATGCTGCCGTCAACTACAGTTTCACATCAGATAGTGAGCTTTAGATCCCCTGAGGAAAAATTACTCTCTTTCTCTATTATAGGAGAAGAAGACTTGTACAAACTTGTTAAATCATCTAAACCAGCAACATGTATGTTAGACCCTATTCCATCTAAACTATTAAAAGATTTGCTTCCAGAAGTCATAGATCCTATTTTGAACATTATTAATTCATCATTGTCATTAGGATATGTTCCCAAAACCTTCAAACTGGCTGTAGTTAAGCCTCTTATTAAGAAACCACATCTTGATCCCAAAGACTTAGTAAATTACAGACCAATCTCTAATCTCCCTTTTCTGTCAAAGATACTAGAAAAGGTAGTATCCTCACAACTGTATTCCTTTTTAGAAAAGAATGGTATCTGCGAGGATTTCCAATCAGGATTTAGGCCGTACCATAGTACTGAGACTGCTCTCATTAGAGTCACGAATGACCTGCTTTTATCATTTTATCATCGTGGTTTTATCTCGTTATTAGTGCTATTAGATCTTAGCGCAGCATTCGATACAATCAATCACAACATTCTCTTCGATAGACTAGAAAACTATGTTGGCATTAGAGGAAGCGCCTTAGCATGGTTTAAATCATATCTATCTGATTTAATATCCATCATATCCATCTGATCATATCCATCAAGCTATCAGTTTGTAGCATTAAATGAGGAGGTATCATATCATTCACAAGTGAAATATGGTATTCCTCAAGGCTTAGTGCTAGGACCGTTACTTTTCAACCTGTACATGTTACCTCTGGGAGATATTATCAGGAGTCATGGTGTTAGCTTTCACTGCTATGCTGATGATACTCAGCTCTATATTTCAGCGCAGCCTGGTGATACACACCAAATTGAGAATCTAACAGAATGCATAGTCGATATAAAAAGCTGGATGATGAGTAACTTCCTAATGCTAAATTCTGAAAAAACAGAGGTGATAATAATTGGACCTAAAAACCCCACATATAATAATCTAGAACACAGCCTATCACTTGATGGCTGCTCTGTTAATTCTTCATCATCAGTTAGGAACCTAGGTGTGCTGTTTGACGGCAATCTTTCCTTCGAAAATCATGTTTTTAGCATCTGTAAAAGTGCGTTTTCCATCTTAAAAATATATCTAAATTACGACCTATGCTTTCAACCTCTAATGCAGAAATATTAATTCCTGCGTTTATGACCTCGAGGTTAGATTATTGTAATGCTTTATTGGGTGGTTGTTCTGCACGCTTAATAAACAAACTTCAGCTAGTCCAAAACGCAGCAGCCAGAGTCCTTACTAGAACTAGGAAGTATGATCACATTAGCCCGGTTCTGTCAACACTGCACTGGCTCCCTATCAAACATTGGATAGATTTTAAAATCTTATTAATTACCTATAAAGCCCTGAATGGTTTAGCTCCTCAATACTTGAGCGAGCTCTTATTACTTTATAGTCCTGCACGTCCGCTATGTTCTCAAAACTCTGGCCATTTGATAATACCTAGAATATCAAAATCAACTGCGGGCGACAGATCCTTTTCCTATCTAGCACCTAAACTCTGGAACAATCTCCCTAACTCTGTTCGGGAAGCAGACACACTCTGCCAGTTTAAATCTAGATTAAAGAAACATCTTTTTAACTTAGCCTACACATAACACACTATGGAAGAGCATAGCGGAACTTGACAGTAACGTTTTTAAGGCCCCGGTAATCAATACACAGTCTCAACCCTCCACCTTTCTTTTCCACAATGAAGAACCCGGCTGTAGCAGGAGACGTCGAAGGGCGAATAAAACCTGAAGCGAGGGCTTCAGAGATGTAGTCCTCCATCGCCTGATTTTCAGTTTGAGATAATGGGTAGACCTTGCTTTTAGGAGGCATAGCATTGGGGAGCAGATCAATGGAACAATCCTAGGGACGGTGTGGTGGTAGTTGGGTGGCTTTTTTTCTTCCTAAAAACTTCAGACTTATCCTGGTTACAGACAGGGATTTGGACAAGATTGAGGGTTTCAGGACTTTTTATGCTAGTGGTCATCAAGGAGCAGGTTTGGTGGGGATGCAGTGACTATGACAAAAGTCTGACTAAGGTTTTAATTCACCAGCCAGGGAAAGCCTAGGATGACTTGATGCTTAGGGAATCTACTACATACAGTGAAATGTGTTCCTGATGTAAAATACCCACGCGAAGAGTCAGTGTTTGGGTTTGATAGGTGATATCTTTTCCGATGAGGGAGTCATTGATGGCTGTGATACGAATGGGTGGAGTACTTGGTTGTGTAGGAATCTGGAATTTAGAGATGATACTTTGGTCAATCAGGTTTAGAGCAGCTCCAGAGTCAATCATGGCTGTGAGATCAATAGAAAGTCCATCAGTTTCAAGAGTAATGGCTAACATTAGTATTTTGTTGCTAAGTAGAGCAAAATGATCCATATTCACCCAAGATTGTTGGGGTTTTTGCGGGCATCCAAGGCTGCGATGTCCTGCCCTTCCACAATAGAGGCACAGATGATTAATTCGACATCTCTCCCTCTCACTCTCTGAAAGTCGTGATACGTTAAGCTGCATGGGTTCGTCATGTTGGGGTGAAGGCACAGGGATATGAGTAGTTCTTTGCAAGTTCATTCTACTGTTCTTGTGGTAGGGGGTTTGTCTCAGCAAGTTATTTATCTTAATTGTCAAAGTGATAAAATCAGAAAAAGACAAATCTCCACCCTTACAAGCCAGTTCCGTTTGCAAATTGTGGTTCAAGCTGCGGTCAAGCTGCGATAGCATAGTCAGCGGCAGTGCGATTACCTTGAGTGAAATTGATGAGCTGAGTGGAGATATCCTTACCACCAGAAGGGTATTCAGAAACTTCTTGAATTTGTTGAAGGAAGTAATTTGCGGAATATTTAAGATGCAAATCCGTTTCCCACACCGATGAAGCCCAGTCAATAGCTCTGCCAGTCAATAACATCATGAGAAATGCACATTTCTTTTCCTCTGACTCGAAATTACCCCCTTGATGGTTTAGATACACTTTAACTTTTGACCGATGAAGCACCTACATTGTTCCATGTTACCATCAAACTTATCGGGGAGAGCAAATCTTACCGTCTGGGATGTTGGGGGTGCAATGCTTGGATAAAATGAGTCAGATGTTCTATAACTGATTGCAGCTTGGTCAGTTGCTACTGGTAACTCTTGAGCAATTCTCCTTGGTAGGTGAATGCAGCTTGAAGATTTGAAACATCCGCTGGATTTGGGGTATGCAAAGTATTCTGTAACGAGAACGCTGAGGCAGAGTTGGAATCCTTTTGCAGGAGTTTTTTTGAGGTTTGAGACAACAATCATAAACAGGTAGGCATGCAGAAGGTCAGAACCAGAACAGCAATCCAATCAGACAGACAAAACAGAAGGGCAAATCCAACAATCGGAAACAGGCAGGCAGGCAATGATCATACACAAGATAGCAATAGGTAGAATGATAAACGCTCATCAACCCTCTCTCTCTTTCTAGGGACAAAACTTCAGCTGGTAGTCATGGTGAGGCTCCTGCCCAGCTTAACATTATAGACCTGATCCCCTACCCCCTACCTCCTGTTATGCCAAGCCAGCAGAGGGAGCCCTCCCCTCGGAATGAACTGTGATTGCTTCCTCTGCTGCCACTTCCTGTTTGGAGACTATAAATTCTGATCTCTGAGTTGGTTTAAAGTTCATTAGAAATAAAGCATTATATATCATGTGTCTTATGAACCTATTGTTCTTCACTTTCATGTTTGTTCTCATTTGAAAGGTCTCAGTGCAGTTGGTAAATTGGTCTCAATTTCACAGTAATCACTTATATTATGTAAAAGATTAAGAACTTGGTAGAACCGTGTTCTGTTGAGAAGGAAGTGTGTCCTCCTTTTGGGTCTCTGAAAATGTTCCAGCCAGGTGTGACCCTGGAGTGAATATTCTCGGACTTTGGGGCCTTGATTGCCCGTTGTATGTTTTCTGTCTTTGTCTCTGCTTCTTTCAGGTCCTGGTCTCATGTATGCTGCCATGGTCAGTCCAGTCCGCCCTAGAGGGTTTCAGTTCTGGCTCTGCCTGTCTTTTGTGTCTTGTCTCTTCTTAGGGCCCACCTACTTCCTGGGGTCTCCAAGCCACCAGATCCACCCTGGTTGGCATCTGACTCAGCTACTCCTACGCCCGCACTGCCCTGGAGGCTCTCTGCTCCGGCGCGCTGCCCTAGAGGATCTCTGCTCCACATGGGGAGCTTTCGACCATGCTTGCTGTGTTCTGGAGTGTCTCACTGAAGACACAACTTGTTCATAAGGGTCATTTGCACAGTTTGTGGAGTTGTGGAGTTTGTGCCTTAATATCTGTGTGGTCAGTGATCGCGATTGGTTTATTGTGGAGGAAGTGGATATTGCATCGACCACTGTAATGGCAGCTTTGCTATCAACCCAGTTCACAAGATGGCTACCCTGCCTGAGCCACTGCACAAGATGGCTACCACCCCTGATCCCTTGGCTAAGATGGCGGACCACGCCTGAACCCCAGCACAAGATGGCCACCAAGCCTGAGCCACTGTCCAAGATGGCCACCAACCCTGATCCACTCCCCAAAATGGCCACCACACCTGAGCCACTGCACAAGATGGCCGCCTCCCCAGAACCACTGCACAAGATGGCCGCCTCCCCAGAGCCTCGACACAAGATGGCCACCTTACCAGAGCCACTAAACAAAATGGCCACCTTACCAGAGCCACTACACAAGATGTCTGCCTGCTTTGCCTGTCTTTTTTGTCTCGTCCCTTTCTTAGGGCCCACCTACTTCCCGGGGTCTCCAAGCCACCAGATCCGCCCTAGTGGGTGTCCGACTCTCCTGATCCGCCCTAATTAGCTTCTGACTCGCCTACTCCACCTGTTCTACCCTGGAGGCTCTCTGCTCTGGCGCACTGCCCTTTGCTTACTGGTTCTTGTTCACCTCACTACCCTCTTGTATCTGTCTGTTTTGTCAATAAACCTCAATCTGCTAATGGGTTGTCCTTCCAGATCCCTAACACATCATTAAACCTTTTTTAAATGTTTTTGTTCCTAGGAAGGTTGCGGCATCAGCCATTTTAGGATAGTTGTGAATTGGTTTTAATAACTTAGAAAAATCATAGTCGTTTAAACCAAAAATATTTGTTCATAAGTGAAGCTGATACTTGAAAGTTTGATTCAGCATTTCACAAAAATCTTGTAATTTCTTAAAAGCAAATTTCTGTGTATTGCTTAAAGGTCCAACTTTTTTTATATACCTTTTTCAGTTCTATTATTTCTCTTATCACTCTTCAGTGATGTTGATTGTTAACAGCAGGTGTTAATCAGTCACTTAATTATTTCATTAACTTAAACTTTGTTTGTGATTTTTCTTGAGACTTGCTTGCGATTTGAAAGTAATGACTTGGTTCCTTTGCTGCTAAAATCAGCTGCTTAGTTTATGGGTTTTCATGAGATTTTAATCTTTAGCCCCAGGTTTTTTGGATGTATTCTGAGTTAAGAAAGTGTTCTATCTATGCACATTGGGCTGAAGCGGTAGGACATCCAGGGATTTCTTGCCTAATCATTTATGAACACTGTGCTTTTTGAACATTTTTATTTCTTTGCAATCTCTTTTTTTCCTCCTATTAAGTAGGCATATTAAACGTATATGCAAATAAAACATAAAAATAAAATATTCTTTCACAAATACTAAAGATTCAAACATACTTATTCTTTTTCCTACTATATAGTAGGGAAGTATGCCATTTTAGATGCACCCACTATGTTCCTATTCATCTGACTTTATTGAAGTACATAAAACATACAATGATACAACCACCCCTAGCAGTTGCTAAAGGATGTCAATAAATGTATTGTGCATAGATGATCCAACGATATTTGTCTACCCAAGTTTCAATTTTTTTTATTAAGAATAAAATAAAATTAAGAATAAATATAACTAATAATGCTGCTTCAGCAAATATTTTCAGTATATTTACATATGCAATAATTTAGTGAAAATAAAAGAAAATAAAGAATACAATTTACAGGCTCCACGGCATTGACACTGTAATAAGACAGTATACAAAACACTGCAATCTTGACTGGCTGAATTTGAGGTCAGGTAATGAAGCACAGAGCAAGACCATAAAAAGAAATTTGTCTTCAGGAAATCACGTCTTTGTATTTGTGTGCTGTATTGTTTGTCATGTCATCACAATCTGTGTTTTAGACATTGTGGCCAATAGAAATGCTAAGAATTGTATGTCACTGTTCTCCTGCTTTATTATGAAGGATGTTACACATGCTATATGGGTTATGTGTTTGGGAGTGGATGCTTAGTTAGCTCACAAAAAAAACCCTCTTCTTGAAGGACAGTAGCCAGACATTCATGGTTTTCGAGTCCTGCATTTTCCAGTGCAGCTAAGGGATATTTTGTGATCCTGGACACTAATCTGAAAAAAATTTAGTCAGGTCTA
The DNA here is from genome assembly GCF_018831695.1 of Puntigrus tetrazona. Taxonomy (NCBI): domain Eukaryota; kingdom Metazoa; phylum Chordata; class Actinopteri; order Cypriniformes; family Cyprinidae; genus Puntigrus; species Puntigrus tetrazona. The sequence goes on from NC_056713.1 coordinate 5,327,428, forward strand.
AAATATCAAATATAATAAAATCAATTATTAGGCTACATCAGGGAAAAAAACTTACTTGAATGGGTTTATGAGGCTAAGAATTTTTTTGCGAATATCAGGCAGGTTTAAAGCATAAACAAGTGGGTTGAGGATGGGTGGTATGATAAGAAACTCCAGTGAAAGAAAAACTGACAACCCTACAGGAAGATTTAAAGTCACAACCCGACTTAAAGTGACATCAGAAATAACTGCAAATGAGAAATTCAAAAGTACCACTACATGTGGAATACATGTTTGATAGGCTTTGCCTTTGAATTGTGATGAGCTTCTTTGACAAATGATAAGAATTTTTATATAAGAATATAATATTAAACTTAAAGGAATAACAGTAGTTATAATTATTAAAAACACACCATAAACATTATTAATTATAGGGTTTTGACAGGAAAGCTTTAAGCTAATTCATAATTGTGGCAGTATACCTTAAACAATTTGTTTCCACACATTTTCAGTTTTGCAGTTAAAATACCAGCAATACCAAGCAAAATCACTGTATGAGTCAAGTTTATAACTATTAAAATAGTTAGAAACCGTGGTGTAATTATGGTGTGGTATTGTAAAGGTTTGCAGATTGCAGCAAATCTGTCAAATGCCATTAACATTAATATCGTATACTCATTTGCTACATATGTGAATATCACAAAAGACTGAAAGATACATAATTCACGGGAGATTGAGTGTATATCAGACAGTAAGTCTGTCAGTACTTTTGGGAAAAGGCAGCTGTACCAAATACAGAGTTAACAGACAAACATGAAATCAGAATGTACATGGGCTGGTGTAATGTCCTTTCCAGAAATATTGCAAGAATAGTAAGAACATTAAAAAATATGATAGTGCAATACAGAATTAATCCCAAACTAAATAAAGCGTATTTTGTATATCCAACGTTTTCAAACAACATTAAGTAAAAAGATGTTGAATTTTCCATATTGCATTAGCCAAAGTTCTGTTATTGACCTGTGGAATAAATAAATAAATCAATATTATATATATATATATATATATATATATATATATATATATATATATATATATATGTTTCTATAGGTTTATTCAGTTGACAATGTACTTTTTGTTAAAAAGAACAATTTGTTAAATATTTCAATACCTTTAAAACAAACATTAAATTATTTATATACCTTGTGTGATACACCTTGGAATGATTGTTGCTGCTTCTTTATTTGTGATGTGGCGATGTGTGAGAATAAACTGTTTTAGAAGAACTGCAAATCACCAGTATGCCTGTGTTTTTATAGTGTCTAACAAGTCTCAAGAGGCTTTTACATGAAGTATTAGACATGTTTGTTGTTGTTTTTAGCTTGTACATTCATTTTCTGTCAGTCAGTGTTACACATAAGAAATTAGTTTACGATTTTATACATTAAAATGAATCGCCAAACATTTCAGTAGTTTAAGAATCACTTTTAATTCCTTTAGCAAGTTTCAAGTCAAATCCCAAGTCCTAAAAGAGATAATTAAGTAATTAAGTGACTGATTAAACAATGATTGAGCATTAGTGATGAACACCTGCTGTTAACAATAAAAACCACTGAAGAAAGACATATGAGAGCAACTGACTTAAACCAGAACAGTGTTTGCTTTAGTTGGACTGAGACATAGTTTTTAAGCAATTTATAGCAAGCTTTTGTTCAATGCAGAATCTAACTTTTAAGCAGCAAATAAATTTATGTTTTTTAATTGTTACTTTTACATAATTTTTACATAATCTCTGTGTTTTAGCGTTTCTCTGTTTGATTTAATACGCTGGCGCTTAAAGAAATGTAATTAAGCAAATGGATGCTTTAAAATAATAATAATAATAATAATAGTAAGAAAATATGTTTAAGATCAGGCTTATAGATGTGAACATTTATCAAATGGCCCTCAACATTGGTAATTATTGTTACATTGCATGATGTGCTGTGTGAAGCATTTTGTTAATTGTAACCATTGTTGAGATTCATATGCTTCTTTTTGATGTCTGAGTTCACCTTTTTATATGCATATGGATCTAAAGAGAAAAATAACATCTGCCACTTTCCAGCATTGGTCTCTCTGTTTTACAATAGAACATGCATTGTTACAATCAGAGATCGACACACGAGTCAAGGCTCAAGAGCTAAACACTAACTAAAACAAACACTGATCTCTATGATGATACCGTCATTTTAACCAATAAAACATCTACATCTAACCAAATTGTTTTTAATTTACACAAATTTTATGAATCTATGTAAACTCTTTGTGTCGTGTCAACACCACTGAATGAGGAATAATCTATGTGAAATTGATACAACCAAGTTCAACCACCTTAATTTATTCGCTTCCTTGTAACTTAAACAAGTTAAGTTTAATTAACATGTTCTGGATTATTAAAAACTGGCCTAATGTCTTCAACTTTAACAAAATAAGGAGGTTTGTTTTAAACAACTCTAAACTTTAAGTTATGGACAGTGGTTCCATCCAATTGTTCTAGCTACTTTAAAAAAGGATTTCTAATAAAAGTTTAATACAATTGTGTGTTTAAGGAGAAAATCACAATTTGTCCTTTACTTGGGATCTTGACTTGAGTTAATAGCAATTTTTTTTTGGTTGCTGCAATTGAGTTATAGTAGCCAGACAAGCCAAGAGATAAAACAATCATCATCATCATTATCAGATGATGATGATGATGATGATTATGCTTATTACTAAACTTAGACTATTTTGTGTGTGCAGTTCCATAACAGTAGATCTGAAAAATATAGTGATGCCTAGACGTTGCAAGTGACAATCAGTTTGCTTACTTATGTTATTGTGATTTAGGTATTTTTATTTTTGTGAAAATTATTGTAGTAAATACTTATTTGTTTAGTAATGACCAAAGCTCAACATTTAGGTCAGCTCAGGCCTGAAATGGATGTGTCAGACAAAGGAAACATGCAAATTGTACAGTATTCATAGGCCTCCAGCAACATGGTTGGGAACCACAGTAGATGTTAGATAAATAAATCAACTGCGAAAACAGATTTTTATCTAAATACAATAAAAAAAAAAAAAAAACAATTAGATAAAATGTATTTGAATACAATATAAGAGTTCACATTATATGACAATAGACTGTGCTTTACATACATTACAAAAGCTAATTTCACATTTTCACTTTGTAACATCCATTCATCACAGACATTCACAAAGGTAAAACATTTCTTTTCTTTATAAGTTCGTGAAAAGTTCGTCTTAATTCTTTTGTTCTCCACCCATAGATTATTGGGTTAAAACAGCTTGGAAACAGAATGTATATAATGCTCATAAATATACGGTTGCTGGAAGAAACATTACTCCTTATTCTGTAGGACATAAATGCAATCAATGCTGAAGTCAAACTAAGTGTTATAACAATGATGTGGGTAATGCAGGTATTTATGGCCTTTAAATGAACCTTAACAGATCTAAACACAGAGGTAAAAATCACAATATATGAAATTGTAACAAGAATAAAATCAGTAGTTGGGATAATGAAAGCAGACAGAAGTCCTACAATGTTATTAATAGATGTATCTCCACATGCTAACTGAACCAGTGCCATGTGCTCACATAAACAGTGATCAATTATATCTGTACAAAATGACAGTTTTCCTGCTAAAGAGACCATAGTGACCATCAGAAATCCATTTCTAAATAACGGCACGAAAACAAATTTTGCAAAGTTAGCAATTTCCATGTATTTATGATAATTAAGTGGCTTGCATATCGCAAAGTAGCGATCCAGTGCCATCCACAGAAGCAAAGTAGATTGAAATGCTCCAACAAAATGAATGCCAAACATTTGTATCAAACAACCGGTCAGAGATATGCCACTCCAATTGAATAAAAAGCTAAGAAGCATGTTAGGTACAAAAAATATTGGCAAGATCAAGTCTAAGACAGCCATAACACCAATTAATACATACATAGGAGAATGAAGAGACTTTTGAGATTTGATTAAATATATGATAATAGAATTTGCTGTGATAGCCAATAAAAACATCAGAAAAAGGAATAAACAAAAAGGCCGCCATTCTCCTAAATTGTAGAAACCAATCAGCTTAAAGTTTGTGAATGAAATATTTTGTGCAGCAAGATCCTTCATGCTGGATGAAAGCTTTGTTCTGTTTCAACAAGTTGCGTTGATAAAACGGAGAAATTATAGTTGATCAAGTTTCCCACTTAACCACATATGGATACCCTGAAATGAAATACAAATTTACACAATGGTGACAAATATAACCCTGTCTTATAAAACGAAATCATTGTAAAATGAAAACACAAAACAAATTAACCTCAGTCAGATAAGAGGTGTGTTGCGTTTGAAGCTTTCATTACACTCATTAAAATTTATAAGCTCTAAACATACTGTTTTGTTTTCCCACATGTCAGTTTGCTACTCCCATAGAGCAATAGAGTTCATTTCCTATTTGTGATATTTGCTTCTGTCGTAGTGGTCATTGGTGTTTTTTATGACCAACAATAACTACAAATGCAACTAATTTCAAAGAAGTGTACTGTATTATAATTGTGTGACTACATGAAAAGCCACTACCTTTTTTACCTTGCTAGCTTGTCATATGATACTCAGTGTATTTTCAGGCCTAATCATGAGTAGGCCTTTGAACTCTGTGGAGAACAGCAGGAATCAGTTTCCAAATTTGAGAAAAAATAAATAAATCTCAGTATCTCTAACTCATTACTGGACTGTTTACCTGGCTAGATTCATCTCAAGAGCCCTTTGTGTTTCTGTTGCTATAACTATAGTCAGGGTCAAACTGACTTTCAACTCACTAGAAACACACTAAATAGCACTCAAGGGATGCAGGCTTAAGGTCTGAGTTGACCATTAGAGACATTTGACATCACCAGGGGGCCAATTAGCTCACACCAGCGATGTCATGCCCGTTGCAAATAATCACATACCATTTATATTGAGAGTTTTGTCGTTGTCCACAATAATAATGTACATGATTAAAATAATAAAGAGCAACAAATGTTTTCCACATATGGAAAACCTAAGGACCTAACAAAACCTTGTTTGTAACAATCGTGACTGAGCTTGCATCATGACCCAGTTTATGAACATTTGTGTAATTTACCAAAAATATGTTGGTACCACATGACTGTATTAAATATAAGAAAGATTTCGGGGTCATACTTAATCTTACAGCATTGGGATTATTTGTTTTCCTGCTTCATACATCCCTTTGATATGTGCTGTGTCATCACCCTTTAACCCATAGAAACAAACAGTTATACGATATACTGACTTCAAGTAGCCATGCTAGGTCACCCTGGTTAGTCAGGTCACCAAGTTAACAGGCAATTTTCTTTTAACATCAACAATAGCCATTTTTAATTGCAAACCTGGAACAAAAGCTGCATGTGACATAGCATTTATATCTAATTACAAAGACTGTTTAATGATGCTCAGACATGTACTGTATTCACACACACACACACACACACACACATAGACAGACACATACACACACAAGCTCAGATAGTAGTATCTGTGATTTGCATGAATTTTTTATGTTTTAAACAGGGCTGTCAAGTGATTTTTTTTTAAATATAATTATGGTGACGATAAAGTTATCATTAAAGATAAATAAATATTTTAATGCAACATACAAATTTATAAGGAAATATTGAATAATTAAAAAAAGATACTCCAAATGTCCAGAAGGTGGTGACAAATCCCTGTATTACATTATTAAGTGAATCATTCAGTCGATTCAAACAGCTGATTCATTCAAAAACAAAGTTACTGCCTGTATGAATGGTTTACTGAATCATTGATTCAATCGGTTCTTTTAAAAATGTCAATTCATGTAGATTCTACAATACTACGCATATAGTCTTCTTTCTGTCTGACACCCCCCTTCTTTATGGGGGTCAGACCCCTCCATAATTCACACCCTGGTGTTGGTGTGCCTCCAGGAACAGGGTGGGAAACGCTGATTTAGACTTATGCTTTCATATACTCACATAACACCCTCTCTCTTCTAAGTATGACCTGAATCATTTGAGCATCATCCCAGAAAGCCTGACCAAGTTTTTTGGTCTCTCTAGAAATATGTTATAATCGACAGTGTCAGACGCAGCACTAAGATCTAGTAGTACCAGCAGTAATATTTTGGCAGAATCATAATTAAAGAATATCACTTATGATCTTAATTTGTCCTGTGATTTTATTGTTTCTGTGTCATTGCACTGGGAAAAGGCATCACAGAACTGTAAGGGGTGTAACATTTCCATCACATGCTTGATGTATTCAGCCAATCACACCTCACTTCACAGAATGATGAGCTTTGTAAAAAATTGACGTGCTTCAGAAAGGTGGGGCATGAATGAACAGTAATATACAGTATGTGGAAAATGTTGTTGTTTAAACCGCATAAATATATTGCATTACACCAAACATACAAAATAATGTTCTTTTTAGCAACATCATATGATCCCTTTAACCCCTTAACTGTCACTCACATTTTTGAACACAGACATTAGGATGCACTATCCAAACTTAAACTTATAATTTAGGAATTTGAACATTTTGTAATATGATTTTGATGTACACAGCAAAATCACTGGCGTTAAATGAACACTTCCAGGTGTCTATATGTGTCCACACTGAAGCAGTGTTAATAAGGTAATTAAGAGATTCATTGAGTGATGATTGTCCTTTATTGAAGACACATGATAACAAGCGAACCAAATATCACCAAATGATCACCAAATAAAAAAACCACAAGTGGTCAGTGTTTAGTTGGGCTTTTACCCTTGATGTTACAGCATTACATAATGTTTGTTTGCTACAACTGAATGATAATAACCAGACGAGCAAAAGGCATCATGTGGACATGATACTGTTTTTGATATGAGCATCATGACCTGAATAAATTAGATTTTTTGTTGGTTAAGTCTGTGAACTGTGAACAACATAAGACAGATGCATTTACAAAAATTATTTAGATCAAAACCTTACACACATACACTGATTCTTGTCTGTATGTGCCTAAAAGAACAACATTTTTGAAGTTTTTTCAGCTTTTAAAACAGCCTAAGATTTATGTAAAAAAACAAAAAAAATATCAAAATGTTGCTGTAATCACTAAATGAAAATTAATTTGAAGATTAGTTTTAAGGTAACACTTTATATTAACCACTCAATTTTCAGCTAAAGGCATTTCATTGTTGAATGCAGAGACGTTGTTATCTAGATCAGCTCAGTTTCAATAGGATCTTTGTAATGAAACTGATTATAATTACTGGAAATTAAGTGTCCCCAACCAAGAAAGGACAAGGAACCAAAACTCCCATCCATGACATAATGGAGAAGAAAAACCTTGGGAGAAACCAGGTTCAGTTGAGGGCCAGTACTAAATTTCCAGTTAAATTTTAAATGCAGCTATATCAGACTGTGTAAAGGACTCACTGTACTGTGTGAGTATGAGAGAGAGAGAGAGAGAGTGTGTGTGTGTGTGTGTGTGTGCGTGTTACACTGTTGACCCTTAGACCTACCCATACCAGTTAACCTTGCGCTGATTCATGTCATCTTCCCACTTCCCATTAAACTATGACAGGTCCTTTACTGCAAAAAGACGGTCAATGCGACACTGTAAAGTAATGAAACTATGGCACCATGTGCTTTTTAAAACCATTTACATAGGTTTTATATTATATTGTTGGCTCAAAAAATATGCAAATGTAACCAAAAAAACATACAACATGAGTAATTATTTTTGTACATTATTATTGTGAAACAAATTATGTTATTGTATAATGATGTGCACATGTCCAGTCACAGCCACAGATGTATCCCTTCTAGCCTTAACCACAAATTAGACAGGAGAACAGTGGACTTAAAAGTAAAAATCGATGTGTTTCATGGTTAAAATAAAAAAGTTTCTGATGTTTATTCATGCTGATTTTGTGCTTGAAGTAAATGTAAAAAATGTGTGTATTTGTAAAGACATAAATTGTACACTTTTTAATATACATATTGTCTTTAATGTGCATTTATTTATTTAAAATATATTTTACTGGTAGCCTAGCTTTTCTTCCCTCGAAAGCAAAATTGTCTTTTTATATGTATCATTGTTTCAATATAATATAATGCTATCATATACTGCAAACATTCATTTTTCTAAAGAAAAGACCTTTTGGTTTATAAATTTCAGAAAAACGTGTCTTATTTCCTTTGTTCTCCATCCATAGATTATTGGGTTAAAACAACTTGGAACACATAAGTACATGACACTTATAACTATACGGTTATTGGAAGAAATGTTGTTTCTTATTCTGTATGATAGAAATGCAATCAAAGCAGAAATCAAAGCAACTGACAGGACAATTAAGTGAGTGATGCAGGTGTTTAAGGCCTTCGTGTGAGATTTGCCAGATTTGAAAACAGAGGTAAAAATCGCAATATAGGAAACAGTAATGAGAATAAAATCTAAAGCCGGCACAAGAAAAACAGTCAAAAGTCCTACAATGTTATTAATAGATGTATCTCCACATGCTAACTGAACCAGTGCCATGTGCTCACAAAAACAGTGATCAATAACATTTGTTGCACAAAATGAAAGTCTACCAGCCAGAGAGATTTCTGATGGCAACAATCAGCAGTCCATTTCTGATTAGAGGTGCGTACACAAATTTCAGAAAGTTACAGATCTCCTTATATTTATGATAGTAAAGAGGAATAAATAAAATGCCTCCATTCTCCTAGACTGTAAAAAACCATTAAATTTGAAGTCTGTGAATGAGATATTTTGTGCAGTAAAATTATTCATGCTTCAATCTGTCAAAATTCCTTTTGTATGCAGTGTTTAAAGAAATGACATCAGAGAAAAAGAGAAAAGAAATAGTAATTAAGTTTCCCTTTCAACAACACCAAGATACCCTTCAGTGTCAGCCATGGCATTGTGAATAAAAATAAAGAAATGAAACTTTTTAGTATTTAAGATAATTTCCATTTCATATTTATATGTTAAATATATAGTACAGAGCTAGGAAGTTCTTTTCTCTCTCTCACTCTCTTTCTCTCTCTCTCTAGGTAAGACGTCTCATCTTATCAGAGTGTAATGAATGCTTGAGAAATATCACAGAATCTAAATACACTGTCATTTTCCCATGAGCAAAAAGCTATTTTTTTTTATCATAGGACTACCGTTTCTGTGGCAGTGTTGGTTTTGTAAGCTCTGGATTTTAATGACCACCAATTAACGGTCATAACAAATGTTCCTCCTGGTGTGGAAGGTAGCATGGCAAGCATGTAACCTTAGACCTGTATTCAATGAGAGAGACGTCCGTTGTATATATGATGTAATTTTTCAGTTGTAGTGTTATCTTTAAATATCAGACATTCCATAGTCTTTTCCAGAGTCCTAGTGAATATTTTCTAGTGCACTAATTAAATCCCGAAACACAATGTCTATGTATAATCTATGTATGCTCACTGATCAGAGAACCCCCATCATGCACTGTTAGGCCACACTGGTTTTATGGCTTATTTTTAGCACAACCATAGGCATAAACCGTTTTTGTATGTTTGAATAGAAGCTGAAACATGCAATACGGATGTACTCTGATACATCTATAACACAACGCACAGCTGAGGAAATGCAAAACACATTTTAAAGATATGTATAGATGTACCTTTACCAATCTATAGAGACATTTTAAATCACATTTTAAAGTCAAATAAATATAAGGCAATCCGGTTGGGCAATCCACACATACAGAGAAAGTATTAAAGAATAATCCATATGCATTTTATTTGTGAAATAACGTTAATATCCCCCAAGAGAGTTTAAGATTTCTTGAGCCATTTATAATGACAAAATGTATAATATTTAGCTCACAGCAAATGTTTTGTTTTTGCTTTGTCAGAATCACATTTTAAGATGCTTTAAGTGTTTAGGAGAAATCTTTGTTTCTTCCCTCAAAACAAGCTCATTTCCAGTGTTTTGTCATGTTGCTTGTCCATTTGTTCATACAACTCATTCATATTTTTAAAGGAAAGACTTTTGCATTGTTTACACATTTCAGAAATGTTTGTCTTATTTCTTTTGTTCTCCATCCATAAATTATAGGGTGAAAACAACACGTAAAAAATAAGTAAACAATGCTTATGAATACACGGATACTTGAAGAAATGTTATTTCTTATTCTGTATGACAAAAAAGCAGTCAGTGCAGATGTCAAACTGAATGACAAGACAATTAAGTGAGTGATGCAGGTGTTTAAGGCCTTCATGTGAACTTTCCCAGATTTCAACACAGAGGTAAAAAGTGCTGTGTTCCCATGAGTCTGTGTGCTGCTCCCATCTCTCCTTTGTGCTGGTTCGGTTTTTGTACCAGTGGTAGTGCTAGTTTAATTTCCTCTTCCACAGCTTCTTCTTTTTTTCAGCACATATTGTCATGCACTTTTGTTTACCACTAGCAAATGCTGATAACGTTTTATTCTTTAATAGTAACCTGCATTGTAACATTGCACTGTCATACAAGTCATGCCCAAGTTCATTAGCTTCCTGTCACACAGTGTGATTTGTAATGATCTTATAAGATTGTTGAAATTGCACAGTCTATAGAAGGCTAAACTTGGTATCCAAATGCGATAATGACACAGAAGGGTTGCCACTTCATCAAATGATTGCAGAAGGCCGTCTTAATCAGAATGATCCTTGAAAGACAGCCGTGTCTCACCCTTCAATCAGCTGAATTTAACGGATGCTTTGGATGTATCCTTCGTGACCTTCAGTCATCCACAGTTCTTTGTACACATTCCAATAGAGGACAAAAAATTAATCGGTACTGAGCTTGTCTGAATGTATAATTCAAAATTATAAACGTTTTAAGCATTAAAGCATACAGTAGACGTTATCTTTTGTTTTGGTGTGAAATACTGCCAATACTGCCAATACTGAAAAAGTTTTTCCACCCCAGCATCCCTCAACAAATTCCACAGAAATATGGTCTTTCTTCACTGAAATGTGCACTTCACTTTCACGGAACGTTATTGTCTTGCAGAGACCAGCAATAGCTGCTTTTTGACTTTGCCATTGTAGCTCTGAAGGAAGAGAAGAAATCTAGAAGTCATTCACTATGATGAATGAATTATTGGAGATGGATTCTAAATGATTTATTTGCTCTTATAACGCTTGTTACAGCAGTCAGAAAGTCTTTTAACATTAAGAACATACAGTATTGACAACATATTCTGCTCATAACACATGTATTAAATGCAGTAGTTATTTTGTTTTGCTTTGTTTAGAGAGCCTAGGGCAAGTATGATATTTCATGCACTACTGCATGAAAAACAAAAAACAACAAAAAGCAATAAAATAGTAGGCATGCTTTACAACTCTGATACACATAAGTACAGATGCGTTTAATCTTTAAAGTAATTGTGATTTTAACAGAAAAGTAACTAGAATTACCTTATTCGATAATATATTGCGCTTTATTAATGTTAATAATGAATTTATCTGCAAGATATATACAACTTTGTTCCCTCAAAGAAATAGCTTCTTTTTTTTCAATGTACTGCATTATCATGTCAGGATTAGATGTAGCATCAATGTCTTAATAAAAAATCATTCATTTTTTTAATGCAAAGACCTTGGCATTGTTTATAAACTTTAGAAATGATTGTCTTATTTCTTTTGTTCTCCAACCATAGATTATTGGGTTAAAGCAACTTGGAAAAAATAAGTAAATGATACTTATGAATATACGGTTGTTGGAAGAAATGTTATTTCTTATTCTGTATGACAAAAATGCAATCAAAGCAGAAAACAAACTAATGGACAGGATAATTAAGTGAGTGATGCATGTGTTTAAGGCCTTAATGTGAGCTTTTCCAGATTTCAACACAGAGGTAAAAATCACAGCGTAAGAAACCGTAATAAGAATAAAATCGGCTGCTGGTATAAGAAAAGCAGACAAAAGTCCTACAATGTTATTAATAGATATATCTCCACATGCTAACTGAACCAGGGCCATGTGCTCACAAAAACAGTGATCAATAACATTTGTTGCACAAAATGATAGTCTTCCAGCCAGAGAGACCATGGTGATCATCAGGAGCCCATTTCTTATTGCTGGTGCAAAGACAAACTTCAGAAAGTTAGGGACTTCCATGTACTTATGATAGTACAGAGGTTTGCATATCGCAAAGTAACGATCCAGTGCCATCCAAAAAAGCAGTGTAATTTGAAATGTTCCAACAAAATGAATGCCAAACATTTGTATCAAACAACCTGTTAGAGATATCCCACTCCAGCTGAATAAAAAACTAAGAAGCATGCTAGGTACAAAAAATACAGGCATGATCAAGTCTAAGACAGCCATAACACCAATTAATACATACATAGGAGAATGCAGAGACTTTTGACATATGATTAAATATATGATAATACAATTTGCTGTGATAGCTAATAGAAACATCAGAAAGAAAGGGATAAACAAAAAAGGCCTCCATTGCCCTAGGCTGTAGAATCCATTTAATCTGAAATCAGTGAATGAGACATTTTTTGCATTAAAATCCATTGTGCTGAAACCTCCTTTTCAGTGAGCTGTTCTAACTACTGAAGCTGATGAAACTATGAAGAAGAAAAAGGCTAAACAAGTTTCCCTTTTAACCACACAATGATTATCTGTGTACCGTCCTATCCTATCTACTAACATCATTCATTAACCCATGCTGTTCTTATTACATTGATGAATACAGATCTTAATGTTTTCAAAAGAAAATGAAAGCTTCACACATATCATGGTCTATAAATACAAATCTCTGTTCTCAGTTGCTTTCCCATGAGTCTGTGTGCCAATCCCATGGAGGAATAGACCTCAGCTTTTTTCTGAATGCCAGGACTGCAGTTTCTCTGTTAGAGTACTTGTTTTCTATTAGAGCACATGGGTAAAATTTGAAATGTAACATGCAAAATGCTAATAAATTTTTCTTCAACATTTTTGTCAGGATCACTATCATCAAAGATGGATGACAATTAGCACATACATTGGATTGGCAGTATGGCTCTTTTCTGGGCCAGAACTCCCTGTGCAGCCTTGCATGAATGAGAGCAGGGAGAGCAGTGAGAATCCCCAGGGTAAACAGAACAGATCAAACAAATGCTTTAAAGATATTGTTAAAGTTCATGTAAGTTTTAGTGCATGTTTTATAATTAGTCTAATTCAAGGAGATCTTGAGGAGGAATTGGGGATGGAGGAGGGTAATTAGCCATCGAGCAATGTGAAAACTGCTGATACTGAGGGACCTCATATAAGGATTCTTGGATATATGCCATATTCCTATAGGTAGACAGGGATCAGCTTAGAGTCAGCTGATGTGAGCTCGACTAACTGTCAGAACTAACTAACTTCTATCAAGACCACTATGGTCAAAGATTATTGGCAATAAGCATATAGTTTGGATTGGTGGAATGGTTCTGTTCTGGGCGAGAACTCAATCACTCAATCAAATCAAAAAACAAAAGCATATGCTGATATTCCCCAACTCAAACTGATATCAAAATCTCAAAGTCTTAATCATTGGTTAAGACAAAATTATTGATGCTTGAGAACTGACTTTCTTTTGAGAAACAATGACTTCATAAACAGTACACTTTCATATTAAAAACAGGATGTGTAACTCACCTGAGCCACCACAGTCGAAACCTGCATAACATGTAGCAAAAAGCATGTTGCCTTCAGCCTATGATCTAATGAATATCAATAAGCAACATGTTACCAATAACATATAAACAGACTTAAGAAAACATGCTACCTGATTTGTCAGTTGTTCATAACTAATGCAATGATGTTGCTAACAATCAACATAATTGAGGAAAAATAAGGTATCATCAAGGCATTAAGGCATCTCTGAAGAGCTCAGCAGAGGAAGATTAAACATGTTCACAAACAGCTTCACTTCACTTCACTCATTACTAACCAGACTGATTTTATTTCTTTCACACATCTACAGAAGCTCTTACTGAGAATTACAGAGGATCAGATATTGATGCTTTATTGGTTACAATGATATCACCACCATGGAGATCAGTGTTTGATTTAGCTGGGCTCTTGACCCTTGACTCCTGTGTTAGATCTTTTTCTGTAGCAGTACAGTACTTTACATTAAACATATTATGAAAGCTTTTGTGATAACAGTAATTTTGAGGCTGATGCACTATCACGCCATGATCTTCTTCTGGAGCATGATGTACCTTACTCTATTCTACCTCCCACTGTGATATTAGCTCCAGTTTCTTGGGATATAATGGAGGAGATTCAACAGGAACAATAGGCAGAACCAGCCCCTGCACAGTGCCCACCTGGAAAGCACTATGTACCTGAAAACCTTCATCATGCAGCCGTAAGCAACATCGCTGGTGCGAATTATCCGTATTGGGCAGTGTACGTTCAGAATTCCCTCATGAAGGCATTGTCACACGTGGACTCCTTTTGTGTTGTTGTTTTTGTGCCATGTGTTCTGTGACCTACTTAAGTAAATTTTTTAGCGTTTTCACCTGTGTCTTATTTATTAAATATTTACTGTTCAGTTCTATGTTTTATATGGTTTAGTTCACCTGCCCGTTTGCCTACCTGCCCAAGGTACTTATCCTGTATATGTGTATGATTAAACTCGTTTATTTTATATATTCTCGTCAAGTGCTCCTTCACGCTAAACCACACTGTGACAGGCATCTACAGGATTAACCCCCATCCAGTGTGTCCTAGGCTATCAACCTCCTATGTTCCCGTAGTCTATAGAACCCTCTACTGTACCGGCTGTTGCCGAGTGGATCCATTATAGTGAGTAGATGGGGGACAGTGCTCATGTGCGCCTTGAACGAGCCGTCAGGATTCAGGAGATCCAAGCTAATTGAAGACAACGCCTACACCCTCCCTACCAACCTGGACAACGGGTCTGGCTCTCTATGTGGGACATCAAGATGCGGCTGCCCAGCAGGAAGCTCAGCCCAAGGTATGTTGGTCCTTTCAAGATTGTTAAGCAGATTAATGAAGTAAGGTACCAGCTCAAGCTTTCTGCTAATTATCATATCTCTCCATCCTTTCATGTCTCCCTCCTGAAGCCGGTCCACCTGGAACCTGACCCTGGCCACGAAGCCCCAGAACTGCCGCCACCTCTTGTTCAGTTCATATCCAGATCAAATGGTAGATAAGCACCCAGAGATGACGTCCATCTGAGACCAGAACACCAGACATGCACACACACACTGGCCCCAACAGGTTTCTCCCAAGATTTTTTTTTGTCCATTCTGTATGGATGAGGCCTCTGGCTTGCTTAGTTGTGGACCCTTAATTTCTAGGGATTATCATCAATAAGCGCTATATAAATAAAAGTAATTGATTGATTGACTGATAATTTATTCAGGTCAATCCATAATAATCTCCACATGATGATTTTGTTCTTTGTTTTTCTGGTTGTTATAACTCAGTTATAGCAGCAAAACACTACATAATGTTAAAATGTCAAAGTCAAGAGCGCAACTAAAGTAAACACTGTCCACTGTAATGGTGACTAAAAATGTGATTTTCTTCTTTGGTGATTCTGCTTGTTAACATTAGGTGTCTTTAATAAGGAATAATCATCACTCAATAAATCTTGATTAATTCATTACCTTATTAACTTTAACACTGCTTCAGTGTTACTTTTACCATGCGGACATATGTAGATGCCCAGCAGTGTTAATTTGACACCATGGATTTTGCTTTGTATTAGGTGGTGGTAGTAGTATTACTATTGTTATTTTAGTCAGTCACTTAGCTAGTTAGTTGGTTAGGGCATTTTATTTATTTATTTGACTGAAGGTTGAAACAATAATAATAATAAAAAAACATTTACTGTAACTTGAGACTGGGTCTTATTTTCAGGTAAAAAAACAACAGTGGTGTGTTTGGCATAGACAGAAAAATGTAGATCAGCCTTGTGCAGACAAGCCTCATAAACAATGCCTCCCAAGTAGTCATAATGTCTGTTTCTTTATCTAATATAATAGGGTCAGACCGTCTAACATGCGAATACTTCTCAAACATTGCAGAAATAAGAATGCAGTTGACTGATAAACAGGCCTAATAACCAAACTAGTTATTTTTTACATTTTGTGACTACAAATTATTACAAGTAATATGTATAGGCAAAATCACATCATCAATTGTTAACACTGTTTTTGTATTTTTTCATGTACCTGTGAACACAGTTAGAAGCAACATTGATTGTTAGGCAGGCATGCATTTTACATGTGGCAAAATATATAAAATAAGGTCACAACAGAAAACAATAATCCTCTCATGGTGGTTAACTTTACATTAAGCGTAAGGACAGTTTGGCCAAAATACCTAGTAGTACTGAACTGCACATTGTTCACATGCACATATAACGGCACATGAAAAAAGCATTATATTAAATATCTTCATATTAACAGTGTTTTTTATTAATGCAGTATAGTGAAGCATCATCTTTTGTGGCCTCCCAGTGGTTTACATAAAATTAGGGTTTCTACATTTATTCTAAATATCAAAACTTAATTCCACTGAGACTACTGAATTGTTACAAGAATTAGAAAATCTTACAATGTTCAGGGCTTCAGTGTTGACAAAATAACCACATTTTTTCTTATAACATGTTTTAAATACAATTTGATTTTGTAGTGTTTACAAAATGGTCAAATTAAAGACCCAATTCAGGCTACAGGATATTTTTCTACATGCTATTCTGTTCAAATTAAAATTCTTACTGATCTCAGATCACAGATACAAAGCATGCCTTATGTTTTTATTCTGTTTGTTGATGATATATTTTACAAGCTGATGTCATTGTACAGATTACACATATTTGCAAATGTGTATAGGTTACTATTTCTATTATGATTTATAGGTTTAGACATTATATGTATTTGAAATGCATTTATCTACAAAGTATCGTAGAGCTTTCATCCAGATAGCAGCTCCTTGTATCAAGCTTATGTGTCTGAAGTATCATCATGTTGTTATTTCCATGTAAAAACCATTCACTGTTTAATAGGAAAGACCTTTGCACTGTTTATAAACTTTAGAAATGTATGTCGTATTTCTTTTGTTCTCCATCCATATATTAGTGGGTGAAGACAACTTGGAAAAAGTAAGTATAAGATACTTATAAATATACGGTTACTAGAAGAAATGTTATTTCTTATTCTGTATGACAAAAACGCAATCAAAGCAGAAATCAAAGTAAGTGTCATAATAATTATGTGAGTAATGCAGGTATTGATGGCCTTTAAATGAGCCTTACCAGATCTAAACACAGAGGAAAAAATCACAACATAAGAAATGGTAATGAGAATAAAATCAGTTGTTGTTATAAGGAAAGCAGCCAAAAGTCCTACAATGTTATTAATTGATATGTCACCGCATGCTAACTGAACCAGTGCCATGTGTTCACAAAAAGAGTGATCAATAACATTCGTTAAACAAAATGACAGTCTTCCAGCCAGAGAGACCATGATGACAATCAGAAGTCCATTTCTGATTACTGGCCCAACAACAAACTTTAGAAAGTTAGGGATTTCCATGCATTTATGATAGTAAAGGGTCTGCATATCGCAAAGTAACGATCAAGTGCCATCCAGAAAAGCAAAGTGGATTGGAATGTTCCAATAAAATGAAGACCAAACATTTGCATCAAACAACCTGTTAGAGATATCCCACTCAAATTGAATAAGAGACTAAGAAGCATGTTAGGTACAAAAAACATGGGCATTATCAAGTCCAGCACAGCCATAACACCTATTAGTACATACATAGGAGAATGCAGGGACTTTTGAGATTTGATTAAATAGATGAGAACAGAATTAGCTGTGATAGCCAATAAAAACATCAGAAAGAAAGGCAGAAATAAAAGCGGCCTCCATTCTCCTAGACTGTAGAAACCAATTAATTTGAAGTCTTTGAATGAGATATTTTGCGCAGGAAGTACATTCATTCTGGGAAAAAAAAACCTTTAACACACAGAATGTAAATTTGATGAAATCATATAGAAGCTGATCAGGTTTCACTTAAGTTATACAAAGTATAGTCTGCCAACAAATATAATCCCTGTAGTGTTCGCTATCAATTTTCAGTCATATAAGTTACAAAACAGCAAAAATAATTATTGTACAGTGTGAAGCTAAAACATTATTCTAAATTAAAAAAAAAAAATATAAAACATTGTTCTTTTAATGGCAATATAATAAACGCTATTACATACATTAAGTTTTAATACTGTGATGTAAATTTAAAACATAAGTTACATTTATCACTTCAGCGAGTTAGAAGTACAATAAATGACTCAATATATCAATATATTCTATTAAATCTACCCATACGCATTTATGTGTTGTCCCCTCTTATACTGCTAAATACATAACTTATTATTTTTCATATAAGATGTGTTAGAGTGTAACTCTTGTCAGAGTGTAATGAACGCTTGACACATATCATAAGCTCTAAATACATGTTATGTTCCCATGAGTCTGTGTTTCCCATAGAGGAACAGAGCTAGAATAGAGAATAGATCCCTGCCTGTGTTATAGGGCTGCAGTTTCTGTGACAGTAAAAACCATATTAGGTTCCACATACCATTGGATACCACATTACAATATAGCTGCACTAATGTGGGTTAATTCATGTTTAACTAATACACCGATAATCTTGCACTGTAAAAAATATGCTGTTAAATTACAGTAATGTACTGTTCATTTTTCTTCATTTTTACAGCATGTTACTTTATACTACCGTGAAATGAACTCTGCTCCAATTGCTCCAAACAGTACAAGTTTGAATTACTTATTACTACCGTATTTATACAGTGTTATTAATATGAATTCACATTGTTTAATCCATAGAGAAGAAATATGTCTTAATACAAAACATCAAACATTTTAACATTTAACATTTACCCACAAAACTACGTTAAACTGACTTCACCCACAATTTAGATGAAATCAACTGAGACATTAAATCTGATTAAACAACTCCTAAATCAGCATTACCATTTTCATACATTACTAACCAGACCAATGCCATTTCTTTTAGATATCCGCAGAAGTGCTTATTGAGAATTAGCAGAGATTTAAATGTTGTTGATATTCTTTTTGTTTTTGGCCACTACCATGATGGAGATCAATGTTATCTTATTTGGGCTCATGACTGACTTTTTTAAAATTAGTTTATTATTCTTATTATTGTTATTGCTATTATTTAAAGATACACATTTATTATGGTAAATTCTGTGGAAGTGGACAGTTCATTGACATAATTTATTCATGTTGCAATGCATGCTGGGAATCATTGCTGAGAATTGTACTGTGCTAGTACCCAGCATGCATTGTAGCATGAAGTTTTTAAACTCAGCATTGTTGAGATTCATCTGCTGATTTTTTATATCTCTGTGTGTCTTAATGATGTTGTGGTATTAAAGGTTTTGTGCGTAATAAGTCCTGTACAGATTGCTCAAACTTGATTAGTTAAATGCATCAATGTCTGTAAGTCTGAAAGCGAAGAGTCCAGCAAGAAGATTGTTTTCTTTTTTTTGTAGATTTATGATTCATGCATGTTCAGGTTTTGTAGAACGGTATTCTATAATTCTACAAAGTGGATTAATTTTTAATCTATATAACACATATAAATATTTGAAGTCCAGCATTATGTAGACACACACAGACAACAAGAAACAGCATGTGAATCTCAACAATGGTGACAATCAACAAAATGATTTATGCTGAAGTGCATGCTTGGTAACAGCATAATAAAAACTCCCATCATGCACTGCAGTAGGAAATATGATTGTCACCACTGTTGAGGATCATATGAAGTGTTCAGGTCTAAAAGACTGAGGCAATTCAACTCTTTAGTAGTTCTGCCCCTTCTTTTTCCCCAATGTTTAAGTATAATGATGGTTTAATCGCAGTTTTGTATTTCAACAACAAAACAGAAAGTACTTCATGATGTTCATTCATCAAGTGGATTTCTTGTTCTTAGCATACTTTGCATATGGATAGATCAGGAGAATTAATGTAGAAATTACATGCTGTTTAATGTGTTTTTAGTAAAGGAAAGACCTTTTAAAGTTTGTTGTTCAGTTATATTTGTGTTAGGCTATGGCTACATGAGCTGTGAATGTGCTCACACTATTGATGAGAACATTTTTGTTTGATCATTATATGTGTACTGGAAATGATGTCTAATACAGTAAGCATGCAATAAAATAACTATGTCAGATGAGTAGATGATTTACACAGTCTACATGGTTGTCATACTTTCAAATAAATAAGTTCAAATGAATGGAAATAGGTGTCAAAAAGTTAGATCTAGTTAGAGCTATTTTTTGAGTGTATGAAACCAACAAAAAACAACTAAACAAAACACCTCATTAAAGATTCCCGCTGAATGAAATCAGAAAAGCATGCCACTTCATAATAACGGCAATCAATACACATCTGCAAACATTTGTTCTTGTTTTATTTATTTTTTTGCTGTAAGAAGTATTTTTACAAACACATCTACAGCAGCCAGAAAAAAAGCTAGCATTAAAAATTTGAGCAAATGCTGATCACTGCAATGCTGAGGTCAAACAAAACGTTTTCAATAAAACATCTAAAGCCATCTGCCATAGCTGCATTTAAAATTTAACTGGAAATTAAGTTTTGGTCGTCAAAGGAGAACTGGCCCCAACTGAGTCTGGTTTCTCTCAAGGTTTTTTCACCATTCTGTATGGATGGGGTTTTGGTTCCTTGCCGCTGTCACTTCTTGGCTTGCTTTGTTGGGGACACTTAATTTCTAGGGATTATTGTTGATTTGATTACAGAGACCGTCACTGCATTTAATAACAAATTGTTCAATCTCGTTATCATACATCATTGTATTCTGCTATTGGATACTGTTCAGTGCTTTGATACAATCCGTGCTATATAAATAAAAGTGATTGATTAATTGATTGATTAAAGGTTGTGGCTACTGATCAGTTGTAGTTTCATTTCTATCTCTTTCATTTCATCACTAGCTGAATTCACTCGTTAGTGTTCATTCTCTCTGTCAGATGGGTTATATTAGCCTCTTATTGTTAATTCACAGGACTACAAAATGATACTTTCTGTAAAACAACAAATAATACCCAGAATGCATTGTTTTATTTATAAATTCACAGTCTTGTTGTTGAACACACAAATTAAATATATCCATACAAAGAAAGTTAATGTTTAAAAAAGTCCCACATTTTTGTTATAATAAGGTTTAGAATTACTATTTAGCCAGTATACATACAAGTGCACTCAGGAATGGTCCAAGAGACACAGTTAGCCTCAGTAAGGGCCTAATTATCTTATGTCCATGTTATTTAGTCTTTATTCTCAAATGATCACAAGTAATGTCATAGCCATATATGACAAATTACATCATCCAATTGCTGTTATACTCAAATGTTTTGGCTTTATTTAATGTGTTAATTGTACATGTTTGTAATGACTGAGAAAATCAAGGTTGCTGTCTTTACTTCTGAATGGAATGAACAGCCATTCATCTTTTTAAAGGAAAGACATTTGAATTGTTTATGAACTTAAAAAAAGTTTGTCTTATTTCTTTTATTCTCCATCCATAGATTAGTGGGTGTAGACAGCTTGGGAAAAATAAATAGATGATGCTTATAAATATACGGTTATTGGAAGAAATGTTATTCCTAATTCTATATGACAAATATGAAATCAAAGCAGTTGTAAAACTAATTGACAAAACAATTATGTGAGTAATGCATGTGTTAAATGCCTTCATGTGAACTTTTCCAGATTTTAGAACAGAGATAAACATTACAGCATAAGAGACAGTAATGAGAATAAAATCTGCCGCTGCTATAAAGAAAGCAGCCAGAAGTCCTGTGATATTATTAATGGTTGTATCTTCACATGCTAACTGAACCAAGGCCATGTGCTCACAAAAACAGTGATCAATAACATTTGTTGCACAAAATGAAAGTCTTCCAGCCAGAGAGACCATGGTGACAATCAAGAGCCCATTTCTGATTACCGGTGCAAAAACAAACTTTATAAAGTTAGGGACTTCCATGTATTTATGATAGTAAAGAGGTTTGCATATTGCAAAGTAACGATCAAGTGCCATCCAAAAAAGCAAAGTAATTTGCATTGCTCCAACAAAATGAATGCCAAACATTTGTATCAAACAACCTGTTAGAGATATATCATTCCAACTGAATAAAAAACTAAGAAGCATGCTAGGTACAAAAAATATAGGCATGATCAAATCGGCACCTGCCATAACACCTATTAGAATATACATGGGAGAATGCAGAGACTTTTGAGATTTGATCAAATAAATAAGAATAGAATTAGCTGTGATAGCCAATAAAAACATCAGAAAGAAAGGGATAAATAAAAAAGGCCTCCATTCTTCGAGGTTGTAGAAACCAATTAATCTAAACTCAGTGAATGATACATTTTGTGCAGAAAGATTTTTCATCTTAAAAAAAACAAACCTTTGTATACAGTGTATTGTTCGCCAAATGAACCTGATGAAAATAAAAAGAGAAATTTTGCAGAGAACATTAAGTTTTATTACATTAATATAATTAATAATTTACCAGCAATTGTAAAATCTGTAGTGTGAGGCTAAATCCTTTTCTGCTAATAGCAACAGTTATAATACTAATAATAGTACTACTAATAATTATAACAGCAAGAAGAAGAATCACTCATAGAACTTTACCTTTTTGTTTGTTTTTGATTGTTACTGTGATATGAATTTGACTAAGAAAACCTTGACACTTCAGCAAGACAAATGAATGACTACAAGACAAACATACAATTAATATATAACTGAATAACGCATTAAATCAACCCCCGTTATACTTTTGAACAGTTCATTAAAAGCTTGGTCTCTAAATACAAAGTGTTGTGTTCCCATGAGTCTCTTTGTTCCTCCCACAGAGAAATAGAGCTTCACTCATTTTTCTCGCATCATAGGACTATTTTTGTTTCAGATTGTTTTCTAAATTTTAGATTTTTTTTTGTGACCAACAATAAGCAGTGGGTGCAGCGCATATTCAGCTTTTCACTTCGGAGCCGAGTGTGACTGTTCTGCTCCAAAGACGATCTACGAGTATCGGAGTATGGTGTTTCAGCGGAGGTCGTTTTCCGTGGTCGAGTGGATTGCCACAATCAGGCTGCACTACCCCCCTGTTTTTGTGCAGAGCGGCCATCTCCTGTTGCCTCAACACTAATTAGAACTAAAAGAGCTAGCTCACGGGCTAACTCGTGTTTCTGGATGCGGTCGTTACCTGACGCCGGGTGATGGTCACGATCGCTGTCTCACGTGTCTGGGCCTTAAGCATGCTGAGGTGGCTTTCATGGATGAGTCATGCTCCCAGTGCGGGAGGATGAACATCGCAGAGTTGTGGACCAGACTTTGCTTCCTGCAAGTGTCTTCACGAAGTTGCGGAGGCTGCCCTTGCTCCACTGAGAGAACAGGGCATTCGCATCCTCAACTACCTGGATGATTAGCTCATTTTGGCTCAGCCGCGGGCTCAGTTGTGCGAACACAGGGACCTGGTGCTACAGCACCTCAGTCAGTTGGGGTTTCGGGTCAACCAGGAGAAGAGCAAACTCTGTCCAACACAGAGGATCTCTTTTCTTGGGATGGAGCTGGATTCGATCGAACAGACGGCATGCCTCACACAGGAGCGTGCTGAATCAGTGTTGAACTGCTTGAATATGTTCAATAGCAGGACGGCGGTCCCACTGAAATATTTTCAGAGGCTCCTGGGGCATATGGCAGCCACAGCCGTGGCAACATGGCAATCACCGGGTTCAAGTAACACCGGCCTGCCGCCAAACCTTCACCCCGTGGTCAGACCTCTTGTTCCTTCCGGTCCGAGCAGGTCTCCAGGTATGCCGTGGTTTTCACGGATGCCTCCACCACCGGCTGGGGGGCCATGTACAACGGGCATGCAGTGTCAGGGGTTTGGACAGGCCCTCAGCTGCAATGGCACATCAAATGCCTAGAGTTGCTGGCAGTACATCTCGCCCTTAGGGCGTCTCAAGATCTGGCCAGCATGTACTAGTCCACATTGACAAAATACTGACCATTGCGTACATCAACCGGACAAGGTGGTCTACACTCCCGTTGTCTGTCGCAACTAGCCTGCCACCTCCTCCTAAGGAGTTGGAAGTTTCTGAGGTCGCTTCATGCCATTCACATTCCAGGAGTGTGCAACCAGGCAGTCAACAAGCTGTCTCAAGCTGCACTACCCGGAGAATGGAGACTCCATCCCCAGATGGTTCAGCTGATTTGGGAACGTTTCGGAGCCGCTCAGGTAGACCTGTTTGCCTCTCCAGAGACTTCCCATTGCCAGTGGTTTTTCTCCCTGACCGAGGGGACACTCAGCACAGATGCACTGGCTCACAGCTGGCCGCGGGGTCTTCGCAAGTATGCGTTTCACCCAATGAGCCTTCTTGCAAAGACACTGTGCAAGGTCAGAGAGGATGAGGAGCAGGTAAGTCGTGCTTACTTTCTTGCAGCAAGGGTTGGAGCGAAGGCTGTCTCCCTCCATCCTTAAAGTCTACGTGGCCGCAATCACTGCAAATCACGACACCATAGATGGAAGGTCTGTGGGTAAACATGACCTGATCATCAGGTTCCTGAGGGGGGCCAGGAGGTTGAATCCTCCATGGCCCCCAACAATGCCCTCTTGGGACCTGTCTGTAGCGCTAACAGCACAGCAGAGGCTCCATTTGAACCTTTGCCAGCAGTTGAGCTAAAGTTCTTGTCTATGGCGACAGGTAGGGGACCTGCAGGCTTTTTTGGTCGACGAATCGTGCCTACAGTTTGGGCCCGCAGATTCGCAGGTAACACTGAGGCCATGGCCCAGCTATGTGCCCAAGGTTCCCACTACCCCATTCAGAGACCAGGTGGTGAACCTTCAAGCGCTGCCCCTGGAGGAGGCAGACCCAGCCCTGTTGTTGCTTTGTCCTGTCTGAGCACTAAGATGCTACATTGACCAGACACAAAGCTTCAGGATCTCAGACCAGCTCTTTGTTTGTCATGGAGTCTGGCAGAAGGGGAATGCCGTCTCCAAGCAGAGCATGGCCCACTGGCCCACTCAACAAGAGGTGTTGCATCATCCTGGGCGTTGACTCGTGGCACCTTGCTGACAGATCCCCGACAGACCCCTAATGGTGTTTTGGTAGGGATCCCAATTCGTCGGTCATCCGACGTGACTCGGTGTGACCATCTGAAAGGGAACATCTCGGTTACGTATGTAACCCTTGTTCCCTGAAGAACGCATTAGCGCATGCCAATCTTCAATTAGCTCGTTTAGATACACTTGAAGTAGATTGGTCTCTCGAAGTGAGATCCCAATTCGTCGGTCATCCGACGTGACGTCTCCGTTCCCTTCTTCAGGGAACGAGGGTTACATACGTAACCGAGACGTTTTCCTTCTTCAGGGAACGAGGGTTACATACGTAACGAGTCGTTCTTCATATTAGACACATTATTTAAAACTAACTAACTAATGCTACTACTTAAATTACATGTATTTACTGATTACGTCCACTAAATGATTATGCCTGAAAACACTTTTTCCTAATTTTATCAACTTATCCAGACAGATTTGAATGAAGCAGCTCTACAGAGTACCATTTGAACAAAATTAAAAAAAGTGCACTATGAATATGCAGGTAAGCTATACTGTGTCGCTAGTACTGTAATACAATCTGTTGTGATTGGTCTAACTTTTCAAAATAAAACAAAAAAAAAACAACTCTATGCCATTGTCAGTGTTCCAGGACAACATGGTGGCAACATCACATTGTGTGCAGCCATTGGTCATAGAGGTGTTCATAATGCCATCTTGGTCCTTACAATACTACCCACATTATCTCCTTCTTTTTTACTTTGCATGATATTCTCATTCCCAGTGACCCCTGATATGAACCAGACCAGTTGAAGTTTGCTGTCATCTGGGACAATGTAAGGTTCCATCAAGCTTTTCTGGTCTGTAACTGGTTCATCCACAAGTTTTGATGCTACACCTGCCTCTATATTCTTCATTTCTGAACCCCATTGAAGTTCTTTTCAGCATGGCGTTGAATTTTATAGGCTGAAAGTTATAGGAGCCAGCCCCACCAACACATATCCACGGTCTTATATATATATGCTGTTAATCCCAATGCCATTTGAGAATTAAATGATGTCCAGCCTCATATTTTAGTTTATCTTTTACAGATATACTATATACTGAATTATGAATATTTACGTGTATAACTGTATGCTGTATATACAGTATTTATGCACATACTTGTGAGTGTAAGTGCTATGACAAACTGCAGTATGCACTTAACTGCACCAAGCAAAAACAAACAAAAAAAAAGATAAAGATAAAATAAGATAAAATAGTGATGTTACATCCATCATACATCTGTATTTTGAAGTGCATCATTTGATATTTTAAAAAGTTTTTAATTTATTTATTATTATGAGTTATTATTTTGCAGCATTTCCATCTTATGTGCATGTTTTGTGTGTTTAGAGTTTAGAAGAAAAGGAGTCATAGATTATGAAATTATGTGTAATCTCACATAAAGCCATAGATTTATGTGTAATAAATAAATTTAATAAATAATTTAAATAATAATTAAAAATAAATTTTTCCTTTTTTTTTTTTTTTTTTGGACAGAACTGTATTTTTGTGATTATGTGAACTGATCTTTAAAACCTAATAACCTACATTTATAAATCACAGAGGAATTATTTTCAGCATTTTGTGTAGCATAGTATTCCTTGTACACATGCTCCATCATGTGGACAAGATTATGCCATGACATCAACCAAATCTTAGATCTATATATTAGTTTTTATATTTAAGTAAATGTCTTATATTTTCAGTCAGAGCAAAATTAATTTTGCAACAAAAAAAAACTAATATCAGTTATGCTAGTGATTAAGGTAACATTAGAGTGAATATTAATAAATTACTTTATTGCGTGTTATCAGTGAGAATTAAGAGCTGATGTAGTCTTCTAAATAATAAACATAATAGACATAATACAAAGAGAAAGAGGAATAATACATTTTCTGAAAACTGAAATAAAGTTTGGATCACTCTTTTTGTTTTTACCATGTTGATGAAAAGAACCACACAAGCCAAAGATAACACTAGGTGATGACAAATCACCACTAATCAGGACATATATTTGCTAAATATTATTGAGATGTGAGAGATTTGAAGATACTAAACAAATTGGGAATAATTGTACATTGTCATTTGTGCATTACTAATCATGAAATATAGTAAAATAATAGCGTCACAGTACTAAAAGAACAGGTAAAACTACTGTATAGGTTATTAGCACAAAGCAATGGTAGAATTAATTGTCTATGATAATAATAGTACATTTTACAGTCTGTCATTTTTGCTTTTAATCATGTCCTTTGTTGGTTGTAGGTATACATAGAACTGTTTACAAAATTTTTCAATTTTACAAATTTTACAGAAATCCTGAAATTGCTAATGTTTTAGGCACTTTTAGTTTAAGTATGTGTAAATAAGTTTGAGTATAATAGCAGTTCGCTGATGCATACAATCTGCGTTATTTTAACTGCATTTTTTAATCTCTTTGGTTCTAGTACCATATATTACCGGATGCGAGTGGTGACAGCGTTGTTACTTGGACTGATATAAAGACATTCCTCTCACTAGGCCTAATCACAGTCAGTTATATGTCATATATATAACAGAAACAATTGTGGCAATGGAATAGTTTATGAAGATTATCAAATGAGGAATGCAAGTTCCAAGTGCTTTGCTAAACTAAACTAAAAGAAAGTATTTTAAAATAAAACAACAAAATGAAGGCTGAAGCTTCTTGTTCCACATGATATATTACTGAGAGAAAGATTATCACAAATACGTTTGTTAAGTGTGGCTGCATAGGGGAATACTTGATGTCAAATATATTTGACCAGCTACAGAAAAAACAGGAATTAAGTTGCTTATCTTTAGCCAACTTTTAATTTTACTAGGATTCATGATATTATGGTACTGTATTACAAATGGATACATACCTATCATAGGCCATTACTGTTAAAGTAAGTGCAAAGCGTGTAAACACTAAGCAAATAGACCTGAAGAAGACAGCCCTTGTATGAACTAGTGTGCAAATCAGTTAGGAGATTGGAAAGCACTTTTGACTAAACGGCACTGCTTCCGAGCAGTACAGTGCATAACAGGTTAAACAAAACCATATACATTGGTTTAGGGAGACTTGATTCTAAGTTTATAACAAGCATTATAAATATGTTTGCTAAGGTTGCAACTGAGTAAACTAAAACAATTAAAATAGTCAATACATATTTCTGTGGGCCCAGTGACTGAAAATACCAGATCAAAACCAACAGACTTGTTCATCCTTCAGGATGGAAAAGCAAATATAAGTGTATTAATGAAATATCATAATACCAGAATATTATTATTAAAGAACAAATAATAATAATAATAATAATAATAATAATAATAATAAATACAATTACCAATCAGAGTATCTTGCGCTATATGTATATGTAAAATGTGTATTTAGGTTTTGTCTAGTCGGCAATTTAACAGTTAAGGTGAATTCATTTTAATCTATGTTAATCTAAGTTTATAAGTCATCAGCAAAGTACTTGAATGTAATAGAATGCTGTATTCATAACCAAAACTGGTCCAAACTAGAGTTTGTTAAAATGAACACTGAAGCAGTGTAAAAGTTGATGAGGTAATTAAAAGATTCATTGAGTGATGATTGACCTCTGTGTAGCTTCGCTCTTCTATTTATCACTGTATAATTAAGTCAAATATAACTTAATTATCTCCATACATCTGATTCTATCTATCAAACTAACCTAACAAATTTGACTGTTTTTCATTTGCTTTTAATCTAAAACTGTGCAGTGCGTTAACACTCATTAGCTGGTCAGCTTATCACTCTCATTGTCACTCGCGTTTACTAGCCTGTTATATTTTATTTTTTCATTTCTCCCTTGGGCTTGTTCACCCCTGTTGAGACTATTTCACTCAAACGGCTCTTTACCAGGAAGGATCAACTCAAGGCGAAATAAAACACAAGACAAGTTTTTAGATTTTTAAGCTTGCAAGGATTGCGCTGTCGGTTGCAAGCGGGAGAGAAGCGGGTTTCTCCTTAACCTCCCTTTTGCCTCCGGACGGATCCCAGTCCGCCCGAGGCCGGGGGCCGGGCAGGCCCCCGCCTTCCTTTGCCTCCTTCCCTGCTTTGCCTCCCTGCCTGCTTTGCCTCCGAAGCTCAGATCGCAAGTCACTTTATTTATAGAGGAAAGGACAGAGCAAGATAAGTAAAAGCAACAGGCAAAACAAAGACTTCAGCCATGTTCGTCACATAATTTATGACTAGTCACATATCTTTTTGTGCGTCAGAATCTTCATTCCCTCTGATTCCCCTGGCGCCCATACCAGTCTAAGATACTCTATAGAGGCCATGTCATGTCATGACCTAGAACAAGGCGTTTTATACCAGATGGAAGCTGAAACTGAAGGATCAAAGTTGCATAATGTCAATACATAACCCTAACAACCCCGTTTTTACCAACTCATCAAGCAACAATGGTAAGTAAATCTTCCATCACTCACGGTGAGTAAATGGATTCCCCTTGCATTCTCACTTTTGCCACATGTATAGTTTATCTCTCTGTCTGAGATCAGGGATTCACATGTGATAAATGCAGGGAATTATCTAGGCTGACAGAGAAGGTTTTAGAATTAGAGACACACATCTAAACTTAATTAAGGACAGCAAGTATGTGAGGGCTATAGATACTGCTTTGAGTGTGACTAGTTCTGTGAATCATGTACATTGTTCGGTTCCGGCATTAGAGCCACGGCAACTGGATGACTGTGAGGTGCACTAGTTGCGGGTCAACTACGCCGCTCTTCCGTTCCAATCAGAACATCAAACAGGTTCTCCCCACTCAGTAAAGCACCCACTGAGAAACCTGATGAAAGTGATCTAGTAATTGCTGATTCTGTTGTGAGCCACCAGCCACAATAGTCCAATGTTTATTGGGAGCTAGAGCACCTGATATCTTGGGAAATGTAAAAGTGCTGGCTACATTTAGTAAGATTGTTATTCACACCGGGCTAATGATGTTCGACTTCACAAGTCGGAGTTCACTAAAAATAACACTAAAGAGGTGTGTGAATTGTCAAGTATGATGTCAGACATTGTAATATGCTATGGTCCTCTCCCTGCTTAGTGGGGTGATGAGATTCACAGCAGACTGCTGGGTCTCAATGGCCGGATGTCTAAGTGCTGCTTGCAGAATAACATAGGTTTTTATAGACAATTGGATGAGTTTCTGGAGCAGACCTGACCTGTTCATGGCACATAGTCTTAGAGCTCACACTTGACTAACTATGGCCAAGGTTAAGGAAGCAGACAGACTGGCTAAACCAAACCGCCTCACGTCACATGGCAGTTAATTCTCAGCACATATAAACTTTTTCTCCTAGATATCACACCATAGATATGTCACCAAAAACTTCAAATTGGCTGAATTTGAGTCTCTCATTAAGAAACCACATCTTGACCCCAAACACCAATCTCAAATCTCCCTTTTTTGTCAAAGATACTAGAAAAAGTAGTATTCTATATTAATTCTTATAACAATATAACTATATTCATTCTTAAAGAAAAATGGTATCTGCTATGATTTTTAATCAGAGTCAAATCATGGCACTATCTTTGGGCATTTCTGATAACTGCTTTGCAGCACTGCTGAACCTGTATTTTTATTATTATTATTATTATTATTATTATTATTATTATTGTTGTTACAGTATTAATTGTAGCAATATTTAATTTTTTTATTTTATTTCATGTGTGTGCAGTACAATGTTGTTTATAATGTGATACTACAAAGCTGTTATGTTGATGTCCTTGTCTCTCATCCGTGTGGATGCAATTACCCTCATCCAGCATTTTCTCATTATTTAATAAAACTGCTGCTGAAAGATCGAATTTCAACACTTCACTGTTATTATAGTTAGAAAGTTTTAGATAAACGGGGGTAGGGCCTATAACATAAAATACTGTGGAGGTGGGTCTTGTGGATCAAAGCAATATAAAGCTACTGTACAATAGCTCAGATCGTCAGAAGATAAGGGAATCTAGAATCAGTAGGTAAATGGATATTTCAGAATGTATTATTTCATTAAAATATTTGATATTGCATTCTGTATTCTAATGTGAAATGCCTTTGTTTCTTTTCAGTAGGAAAAATGATTTTGCAAAGTTTGAACATCAGTCTGGTTTTTACCAGTTATGGACCTCCTGGTGCACTTAATTATGGAGTTTTTGTAATCTCTCTTGCAGTATATCTTACAACTGTATTTGCAAATGTAATATTGATGCTGGTGATCTGCTTGGACACATCTCTCCATAAGCCCATGTACATATTTTTATTCAACCTGGCTATTAACGGACTAATCGGCTCCTCTGCTGTGCTTCCTAAAATAATGGAGAATCTTATCAATGATGCAAAAGATATACTATATACTGACTGTATTCTGCAAGTATTCTTTATTAATGTTTATGGAACATGTGCTTATGCAATACTGACACTTATGGCATATGATAGGTATGTTTCAATTTGCAAGCCTCTACAATATCACAATATCATGACTCCAGCTAAAATTAGACTTCTGCTTTTCATTGTATACTGTATTCCTATCTGCTCTCTAGCTGTACAGGTGTATCTTACATCAAGGCTGCCAGTGTGCAGGTATACAATAAACAAGTTGTTTTGTGACAATTTGGCGGTTGTTAATCTCTCCTGTGTCAAAAATACCTGGGGAGACCTGTATGGCATATGTCTGGTACTTATTTTTGTTGTTCTACCTCTAATCTTTGTCATCTTATCATATGTGCGGATATTATTTGTCTCTTTGAATGCATCAGTAAGTGCCCGGAAAAGGCTCTAAAAACATGCACACCACACTTGATTACTTTATAAATTTCTCATTGGCCTCTTTATTTTCTGTGATATACAATCGATTTAATTTCAGTCTTTCAAAAGAAGTTAATGTCTTTATGTCAATTCATTTTATCCTCATCCCTCCACTTCTGCATCCACTTATTTATGGAATTAGAACAAAGGAGATCAGCAATAGCATCACAAAAATATTTAAAAGAAAAATACTTACTCTTGGGTTTAATTTAAAAGTTGAACAAAGGTGTAATGATGCATTGTTTATTTCTAAATAAATGGCAATGACATTTGAATGTCTTATTTCACATTTGAGCATTTTTTTCCATCTTTGGAAAGGGACTCTGGAATTGTATGTGTGTATCTGATTTAGTTTGGATGCATTTATTTATAAACATGACAATATATGTAGAACAGATTCCTATGTCTCCTTAAATTTTATGTGGGGTATCTGAATAGCAAATGTTCTTTAATTTTTATTCAGGAGTGCAGAATATGATTCATATAGAACGTAGAAAAAAATTTTCCACTGACACTCTATTCTAGAAATAATATACAAAAACTGTGATTTGAAAAGTATGTTGTTTATTTTTAAATACTTAAATGTGTAAAGAAAATATTGTTACTAGTATTATAAAAGTGCCATAATCATTATTTTGATAAAAAGCAAGTAAGTGTATAATTCCATGATCTGGTACACAGTGCTCTTCAGGCTTGGTCTTTTTAATTGTATATAACTATTTTCTTCTAAAAATAGCAAAGACATTTTTCTTTCCTTCTTTTTTCTTTTTTTTTTTAACAAATTAATAGATGTTTGTTTTTCTGTGTGTAATGTATTTCAATAATTATGTTGCTATTGGATTAAGAAATGTTTTGAGTAACACTTTATTTTGATAGACTACTTTAGACATAAGTAACTTTGCAACTGCATGTCAACAGTCATTAGTGTATTCGCAGACTGTCTGTTTAATATCTGACTATTGACTATGACAAACTTTGCAAGTTTGTCAATTTGCTCTACTAACCCTAAACCTACCCTAACAGTATACTCTGAGCATTAATAGAAAGTGATTGCAAATTAATGATAATTAGTTGTCATGTATTCACAGAGTTAACTAGGTGAGACGTAGGACCCACAATAGATCCAGAGTATCCAGACAAAAATGTGTTACCCATTCTCAGTGCAAAAGTGCCTAAGAAAAATTGGTTAAAAAAAGGTTGCCCAGCAAAATTGCATCCCATATACAATTACATTTAATCATTTAGCTGACACTTTTATCAAATGTGAATTGCAAATGAGAACAATGGACGCAATCAAAATGAACAAAAGAGCAATGTTACCCAAGGACTATAACTGGTCTCAGTTATCTTAACATAGGGCAAATAGCAAGGGTTTTTAAAACGATATAACAAATAAAAAGAAAACAAATAGAATAGAAAAAGAATAGAGCAAGCTACGGAGGCCATTTTTTGCTATAGTTGTATAAGTGAAAATAAAAATAATGTGTTTTTAGCCGATTGTTGAAGATGGATACAGATTCAGCTGCTTGGATTGATTTCATAATTGACAGGTTATTCCACCAGTAGAGAACATTTAATTTGAAATTGATTTTTGTACATCAATCAATAAATCGATCAATTATTTTTATTTATATAGCGCTTTTAACAACACAGGTTGCATCAAAGCACTGAACAGTATAAAGTAGAAGAATACAATGACAGGGATATATAATGACAAGAGTGAACAATTTGTTATTAAATGCAGAGACGGTCTCTGTAATCAATTCGACGATTGGCATAATTGACAACCACCAGGATGTGTTCATGTCCTGTGTTCGCTGCCGCGAGGTGACCAGCAGTGTTTCAGTTGGTCATCCTCTTACTGGGCCCTGACAAATGAGCCCCTTCCCGCAACCTGTTGAATCACATCAAGAAAGTGATTAGGATTATGGGAGGGGACTCACCTTCTCTCCCGCTGTCAGAGGCCAGCAAAGCAGGGCATTGTTGCTGTCCTCTGGCTGGCTTCAATCTTCATCCTTGTGTACACAGGTGATCGTTAAGTAGGTCTTGCTCTCCATACGGGGCCCGAGGACTTGAGCCTGGACAAGGCTGACCATGCTGCCCCAATCCAGTAGAGTCTCTTGTTTACCTTCACCTCCCCTTAAGGGGCTCCGGTTGGTAGGTCAGAGTGAAGAATGAAGCCTGCCAGCCACACATCTGCGTTGGTAGAGTAAGATCCTTGGTGGGCAGTCGACCACCATGCGCTCCGCTACCTGGCTAGCCAATGGAGAACAGCAAGTGCTTCGCAAGACAGGCAAGCTCAACAGCCTGAGCTCGGACAGGTAGGTGGGGCTTGTACTTCTACTCATGGAAGTGCTGCGCCGCACAGAAATGAGAACGACCCAGCCGACCAGGATCTGGGTTTTGCCAGAGGGGCCTTTTAAGCGGCAGCTGGCCTGAGTGCTGCGAGTGTTCCGCTGAACGGCTTCCTCCATGGTAGGGAAGAAGTGCTTTGCCTAGATGCAGTCGGAAATACAGAAACACAAAAAAATTGGTGAGGGGAGATCACTTGTCTAAGATTCTTCAAGCACTTGCCCGCATTCTCCACCAGTGTCACAGAATGAACAATTACACAACAAGGAGTGCTCAAAGTGAAAGCCCCGGAGGGTGGTTTTATTTAGAATAGTGTAATTTAAAGGTAATGTGTCGAGTGGTGAATCTGGTGGTCGGCAGTGCTTTCTCTTTTCCCTCGTGGTGCAGTGGGTCCGTGGGGTGCTCCGTTGAGGCCGATAGGTCACACGCTGCTTAATGGGAAAGCATAGAAGAGATAATGTTGGTTTGTTCTCTCATGGAGTCGATGCTCAACTTCTGGTATGCCTTGTACGGCTTTATAGCCAGGCCGGGATGAGCTACAGGTGTGACCAATCAGTCTGTGATGGGTGCGGCCAGGTGTCCGCAGTTCGTTTCCACTGTTTCCTGATTACCAGTAACAGTATTCTCTGGGCCATGAAGTAGTCTTTGTATATGGTGTTTTTGAATAGAACATTTGGTTTTGACCTGTAAGTTTGAGGTTTGTGCAAGTTGTGTAGTTTTGAGATTTTGTTTACAATTTGTTTCATGAATTGTGTGTTAGCAATTGAGAAAACTGTAATAAAGTTAAAGTGAGACAAACATCATTGTATCACTTTTTGTTTAAAGAAACAACTTTTCTTTGTTTCGTTTTGCATTTATAAAAGTAAGAAACATCAGTGAAACATTTAGAACAAAAAATTATATTTTATTAGTAGTAACCTTTTTATTATTTCTCACATTTTAATTTAGGAAAAGAACAGCAAGTAAACATTATAACATTTCGAAATTGTGTATTCATCAGTAATTATTTACTTTATATTGACTCACTATAGATTTAGATTTTTTTTTAAACAAAAAGACAGTAATCATTCAGTCGCAAAGAATAATAATATTACATACTACTGCAATGTGGGTTTTATGTGGTTTCAGGGTAAAGAAATGTTTTGAGTGCTCTTTTTATCCTAGAAAGTCTCATACCATACATGATAGGATTGATAAGCGGTGTACATATTGGAAAATAAAGTGAGAGTATCACACGGACGCTTAGGGGCATAGGCACCTTATCAAATCTGCTTTGGATAACTTCAAATAAACATCCAACAGAAAAATTCAGTAGCGCGATAAGGTGTGAAGTACATGTGCTTAAAGCCTTTTGGGTCATTTCTCTTGTAGACTTCAAGCAGACTCTTAAGATTTTTGCATATGAAAACAAAATTAATGCTAGAGGAGCAACAATGGTTAGAATGATACCGATTATGCCATAAATGTTATTTGCTGTTGTGTCTGAGCAGGCCAGTTTCACAAGCATGTAGTTGTCGCACCATACTTTGTCCATTACATTTCCACACAACTTTAGCCGTACACTCACCCGAAAAATTTATGGAGAATTTGATAACTGAAACTGACCAGCCCAGAGCGATCAAAGTAGCTGTCATGGCAGGAGACATGATTCTATGATATTCCAAAGGATGACAGATGGCTACATATCTGTCATAAGACATGACTGCTAAATTACAGAATTCTACTGATGCATACGTGTATAAAGTGAATATCTGAATGTGGCAAAAGGTCAGTGAAACTTCTGGAATCTTTGACAATAGCATATTACTTAAAAGAGATGGAAATAAAGCAATGCTGCCATACAATTCATTTACAGACAAACTGCATACAAAAACATACATAGGTTCATGCAAGGACTTCTCCTTACATATTATTCCAATAATTAATTGATTTGCTACAAGGATTGCTACAAACAACAGGACCAAAACAAAGAAAAATAAGTACTTAATATTCCCAATATCAATGTATCCAGTCAATATAATGGTCGAAAAATGCGTTGAATTATCCATGAATGTCAGATGATAGCATTCAATGTTTAAAAGTTGTTCTTATAATCAGCGTACACTGTAGATGTTGTAGCCATTTGATTCACACGTGCTTCTGTATATAAAGGAATAAGTAAAATTAAGTAATAAGACAGCAAGTATAGAGAGTTGCAAAAGCAGAATAAAATTGTTTAGGTAATTTAAAAAAATACTTTTGTTGAATAGAGCAGACTGTCAGTTGAAAGTTATTTTGAAACAGTCATGTAAACCTAACCTACATTAAGAATATTAGCACATTTAAAAACAACTGGTAATAAAAACCTTCAATCAATAATATCAACTTACTAAGTATAAAATCTATCCAGAGTACAATGTTTTAAGTCATCAGACATATAAAGTCAAATTATGCTGTGCTGGCGAAGCACCTGAATTTATAATAAAAGGCAAACACACAAGAGAGTGTTTAATGACATCATTAGTTTCAGGTTTCCAGGCTTCACTTACTAGGTAAATAAATTAGATATGTATTTTTAGAAATATCATTACTTAAATTGTTTAGTGTTAAAAATCAAGTTTAGTGTCAACTGCATTATCCACATTTTCCTCGTTTTTTTCCCCTTCTAATGTGCTGAATATTTTTTTACACGTTATAATAACTACGCAATATAATTAATTAGTTAAGCATTAAGTAAATAGCCAATTCATCATTTTTTAAAGGATTGTTCCTACATTAAAAGGCATTGGTAAGCAATTAATAAATACAGCTATATAAATAATATATTTATAAATATATAATATATTTATAAATATTTAATTCTTGAGCAACTTTAGTAGTTGCCAGTCATCTATTAGCTCATCCAAAGCGGGGACTTTTTGCATTGTAAATCATTTACAAAAGAGATTTATAGGCTCATTTATCTTCAAAACAGAAAAGTTAAAAACAACACAGAGGAATGCAGAACACATTCATATTTGTTTTTCAAGATGCAGGTATTGAAACTATACAGTTGATAAAATGTACACTTGATAAAAATTAAAAATAAACCTAAGGAAATTTCATAGAAAAAAATTGTATCCCTATGCAACCTAGTCTCACAGAATTCCATGTAATGACCACAGACCCTTAACCCTGAATCTGTGGTTTCATCACAGAATCTTAGTCAGTGACAGGCATCAGCCATGGTCCACATATGGATAACCCGGATACGGATTCAAATTCACATTCACATTTAAATTCAAATTCAAATTTTATTTGTCACATACACATACATACATGGTACGACATGCAGTGAAATGTTTTTTACGACCATCCAGCATCGGAATGGAGACAAAATATATATATATATATATATATATAAAATATAAAATATAAGAAGAAGTGTACAAAGTATATAAAATAAAAAATAAAAATAAAGTATAAAATATAAAATATAAAGTGTAAAGTGTAAAGTGGCTGTGTGAATGTCCAATGTAAAGTGACTAGTGCAATATTGTCCAGTGTAATTGTCCAATTGTAAGTGGCAAGTATCTGGGGAAAGAGGGGTGAACATGGTAAGGATATTGCCATCATTGCATATGTGTTGGGGTGTGATTTTTTTGTCACAACAGTTTTATTTATATTACATTTATATTAAATCTCCTGCTTTTACTAATAAATCAAGAATAAGCCTTTAGAGCTGAATTTATAAACTACTTAGTAATAATGTTGGGACAGTGCTTTGAGGGGATGATTAGGATATTTACTTTTGCTTACCTAATAATTCATAGTGTACAGTTATTACACCCTAATTTGATGTCTGCTACAGGTCTCAAAATAGTTGGGATGGGGGCATGTTTACCATGGTGTGGAATCTCCTCTTCTTTTCAAAACAGATTAAAGATGTCTTTGTTATGAGTTTGTGGAGTTTTTGTGTTGGAATTTGGTTCCATTCTTGCCTGATATAGGTGTCCAGCTGCTGAGGAGTTTGTGTTCATCTTTGATGTATTTTTATTTAATGATGCACCAAATGTTTTCTATAGGTGAAAGATCTGGACTAAAGGCAGTTGAATTCAGCACCCAGGCTATTCTACTATGAAGCCATGCTGCTGTAATAGCTTCAGTATGTGGTTTTGCATTGTCCTGCTGAAATACAAAAGGCCTTCCTGAAATAGACATTATCTGGAGGGTGCATATGATGATCTAAAATCTTTATATAACTTTCATAATGCTTTCCAAAACATGCAAGCTGATAACATAAATGTGCTTTATCACACCTGAATTCAATTATTCTATCCACAACCAGGCCTGATTACTGCCACACCTGTTTGCAGTCAAGAAATCACTTAAATAGGACCTGCCGGTCATGAATGAGGGGTCTGAGGCATACGGATCCATTCGCTGGCTTTTATTGAACAAAGGCATGGTCAAAGGAGGCAGGCGTCAAATCACAGCAAACAGGAGTATAAGAGGCAAGGCAACAACAGAATCCAAAAAACAGGCAGAGGTCGGGTCAGGCAGCAAACAATCAAAGTATCAAAAAGACAGACAGGGTCAAAACCAAGGAATCTATGACTCGGGAAACACAAGGAAAACTAGAAACAACAATCAGACAATTAAACAATACAACCTGCAGGTGAGGGGCCTGCTACAGTATTTATAGTCTTTCAAACAGGAAGTAGCAACAGAGGGAGTGAACACAGATCATCCGGAGTAAGAGCTCCTTCTGCTGGCTTAGTGACACTGCCTGACAAGATCCTCAAAAACTACACATTATGTTGAGATCCAAAGAAATTCTGAAACAAAATAGAAAGAAAGTAACGGAGATCTAACAGTCTGGAAAGGGTTATAAAGCCACTTCTAAAGCTTTGGATTTCAGTAAACCACAGTGAGAGCCATTATCCACAAATGGTGAAAACATGGAACAGTGGGGACCTTTCCAGGAGTGGACCAAAATTACCCCAAGAGCGCAGCAACAACACATCCAAGAGGTCACAAAAGAGAGTTCCAAGACAAAACAGGAACATAAAAGCTAGTCTCAGTTTTTGCTAGAAAACATCTTGATGATCCCCAAAACTTTCGGGAAAATACTCTGTGGAGAAGCGAGACCTATTCGGAAGGTGTGTGTCCCATTGCATCTGGTGTGAAAGACACACAGCATTTCAGAAAAATAACATCATACCAATAGTAAAATATGGTATTGGTAGTGTGATGAGGCTATTTCAGGACCTGGGAGAATTGCTATGATAAATGGAACCATGAAAAGGGTTCACCCACCCGCTGGAATCCAGTGGCTGGTTGAAGCATGGATGTGTGTAGACTGTTTCTAGCTCCTCTGTAAAATCACTTATATTGATTATTTTTTAAAATTTAGTTCTGACCTTATATAATTTTGTTGGACTCAAATAGTTTTTTTGCTATATTAATTTAAATGTTACTGCTGATCCCTCTAGTTGTGATTAAATTTGGACCATTAATTAACTATAATACTTCCTAGTTTCCATCCAGTCTCGGACACTTAAAGACCTCTTTGGCCAGAACAGACTCACGACTCATCTGGGCCAGTCCAGGTCTTAGTCAGCGGCTACCCAGTAGATCGCTTACCTTAATGCAGCCATTTCCTCAATAGAATCAAAAAGAATATGTTTTTATGCAATCCCTAAGTAATAGCATGCTAAGCCAGTTTGGTGGCCAGACATCAAGATCTCAAAAACCCCCTGGCTCCGTCCATTGATCATTGACCTAACTCACCCTAGCACACAAACAATGCGGTCACTAACCTACTAGAATAATGATTTTAATGATAATATTATAAGTTAACCAAGATTCCTTTGAAAACCATGTTTGCAGCATCTGTAAAACTGTGTTTTTCTCTAAAAAATATATCTAAATTATGACCTATGCTTTCAACCTCTAATGCAGAAATATTAACTCATGCGTTTATGACCTCGAGGTTAGATTATTGTAATGCTTTATTGGGTGGTTGTTCTGCACGCTTGATAAACAAACTTCATCTAGTCCAAAATGCAGCAGCTAGAGTCCTTACTAGAAATAGGAAGTATGATCATATTAGCCGGTTCTGTCAACACTGCACTGGCTCCTATCAAACATCGGATAGATTTTAATATCTTATTAATTACCTATAAAGCCCTGAATGGTTTCAAGCCTTGCTCACGCTCGCAGTGGCTGGTCTGGCAAAGATCATTGACAAAACATCCCATGTTGTTATGGCTCATCCACTGACTATTTTAACCACACACTCTGTTATGCCATTTGTAAATAGTAATTCATTTACCTTTTCACCACTGAGACAAAGACATCTGGCCAAGGTTTTAGACACCCCAAACCTGACGTTTACACATTCAGAGGACGGAAGGTTAACATCTACAGCGACATATGTTGCATATGTTGTAACTGCCATCACACATTGAGCTGCCCAGGTGGAAGAGAATTGACTATATCATTGCTACGGGACATTCCATCGCGCATGCTAAAGAAGCAGAACAGCTGTCAG
Organism: Puntigrus tetrazona; assembly: GCF_018831695.1. Classification (NCBI taxonomy): domain Eukaryota; kingdom Metazoa; phylum Chordata; class Actinopteri; order Cypriniformes; family Cyprinidae; genus Puntigrus; species Puntigrus tetrazona. Next base: position 5,368,420 of record NC_056713.1, read on the forward strand.
AGGCATTGGCCATGCCTGCTGCAGTAGCTGTCATGAAATGTCAAGGTCAGGCAACTTCTAATACCTTAATTTCATTAGAAATGCAGCGGCTGATGAAGCCGCCAAAAACGCAGCTGGATATCTGCCAAGTCAATGCCTAAGTCACAGTGTCATTTGTTTCCTAATTTATCCAGACCTTATATCATTAAACAACAACACCTAGCTAGTCCATCAGAAAAGACTCAATGGTTAAACAAAGGAGCCATTAAGGCACATGATGGTTTGTGGACATCACCAGATGGTCATCCTGTGTTATCCTCATCATTAGCTGTTTCTGTTTTGACCCAAATTCATAGTCCATCCCACTGTGGAGACAAACAAATGTCCTGGTGACACCCTTTTATGCCACATCTTACCTGGGGTACCTGGTGGCACCCTTTCATGCCACGTCTTTGCACTGTTTGCACTAGTTTGCACACTGGGTTTGCACTCTACTCCCTTGCTGTTTGCACTAGTCCGCACACTTTGCACTTTATGTGGCTAAGACACAGTTCTTTTGTATTGTGTTGTATGTGTGACTCCATGTAGCACCAGGTCCTGGAGAAACATTGTCTAATTTCACTATGTTCTGCACAGCTATATGTAGTTGAAATGACAATAAAAGCCACTTGACTTGACTTGACTTGATCTCACACCATATTGCCTTCAATGCGCCCATCAGCTGGTAATTTTCCACTGGCTAGTGGACCAGGTGATGAGGTGGTCATTGATTTTACTGATATGATAGACAGAGTAAATGGTAAGAGGTACCTGTTGGTCATGGTAGACACCTACACTGGATGGCCAGAAGCATTTCCTGTGGGGAAGGAAGACAGCACCGCTGTCATAAAATGTTTGATAAATCACTATATGCTCCATTGTGGTTTTCCAAGATGGGTCAGGGTCTGACAATGGAAGTCATTTAAAAAATGTGCACTTAAGAACTGTAGAAACAGCCTTAGGCTTGACACATTCATTTGGTGCTGTGTTCCATCCCCAATCACAAGGAAAAGTCGAACGTATGAATCTAACCCTGAAACACAAGCTTGCTAAAATCTGTGAGCAACTTAAGATTAACTGGCTGTCTGCTTTAGCACTGGCACTAATGTCTGTCCGATCTTCTGTTAACAGGGTTACGGGCTTTACACCTTTTGAACTTCGATCATTTCCTGGACCAGCAACGGCTCTGTGTCTTGAGCCCATTGAACCTTTGACACATAAAGTGCATTTTGACAAACTAACTGCCTTGATTAACTGTTTTTCCACTTAGGTTTAGGGCATCATGCACTGACAGTGCTGAGCAAACTGCTCAGCCTCGGCCGACAGAGTGGGTAATACTTCGTCTATTTAGGAGAAAGTGGAAGGAGCCTAGGTGGTCTACTCTCCTGAGTCACTGCTAGAACTTCACACTGTGTTTGCCTAGCTGGCAAAGGTGACACCTGGTATCACTTGTCTTCATGTGCAGCCTGTGACCCACCTGAGAGGATCATTTAAACATACAAGATTGGCCCTGACAAGTCAGGACCAAGAGAGGGATATTGATACTGGTAACACAAAAACATTGCACACACCAACAGCAGTACAAGCATTACAGATTATCCACACAACAGGTGATTTATTCACATCTCCTCAAGGAGAACCTTTGGCCCATCGTGTGAGTGCTGACTGTGCATATGGAGCAGGTATTGCAAACCAGTTCAAAGAACGATATGGAACATACAAAGTAAGAATCCAAAATAAAAAACCTGGCGAGTGTGCAGTGACCAAAGAAGAAAGATAGAACTGTTTTCCATCTAATCACAAAACAAGTTGCTACTGAATTACCAACATATGACAATTTCAGGAAGAGTTTAACCTACATGAGAGATTGGTGTATTACTAATAACATCAAGAGTGTTTCCGTTCCCCGGCTGGGGTGCAGACTTGACAAGCTGAAGTTTGAGAGAGTCTTACAGATCCTGAAAGAAGTGTTCACGGACGTGGACATAACTATTACCATATATACTATTTGGATGTTATCGTATCACATTTATCACATTTTTAATACATTACTAGATGTGTTTTTCATTGATTTTTACAAGTAGAAGTGTTTTTATGTTTGTTTTAATTTCATCTCATTATAGAAGTGTTCAACTGTCAATTAATCTTCTATTTATTTTTTACTTTGTGTTTAGAGGTTGAAATTATTTTTACATTATTACTGTTTTAAATACAAGGGACAAATGCCTAAAGCGATATGGGGAATAGAGTTGAACTACTACATCATTCACGTTTGACCTGTGCAGTGTGATTAACTGCAGGGGAAAAAATTGTTCATGGAGAGGGTACGACGTTTATTTGTCAACACTATAATTGATCATAGTTGTAATAATAAAGGAGAATTAGGTCATAAGTGGTGCAGAGGTTGGGACAATGTAGTGGCATATACTGGGGATTGGGACCCCGAAGATTATTGGAAGTCAGGCCTGAAATATAGAATAAAAATACAGCGAGATTATTCAGTCAGGGATAATCCAATCACTGTGTCAATAGGAGATTTACGGGAATACCCAAAAAGGGGCAGTAGTAGATGTAACGGATGCAATCAGAAAGTACTTTACTTGGTAGTGGGAGTAGAACTGACTGGTAAAGATTCCCTAGGACTGATGAAAATCAACATAATAGATCCACCTCAACCAAATAAGACAGATGAGGGAGATAGTAGAGAAAACATGAGCAGGCAACGGAGTTATTGAAATGGACTATACAAAAATGAGGCCTGAGGACATAATAGAGAAAGCAACAGGCTATGGTGATAGCAGCCTATGATTAGATTGGATTGTGAGTACAGCTGAAAAACAAAAAATGGAAAATTGTATTGGATGTGCTAGTGCAAGACCCAGATTGTTTATTGAACCGGCTCCACTATTTCCAGAGGACAAATGGGGATATAATTGTATGTTAGGATTAACTAGAATCGCCACACCTACCAACTGTACTACAATAGCAGCCATTTTTCCACCTATTTCAAACATGACAAGAGCAGGACCTTATGAGGTAAGAAAGAATAATTATACCTGTTTTAATTTTACTAGAGAGGGAGCTACTATCAACAAAGGTGAAATTGATGTGACTTGGTGTACCAACATGACCAAGATTACAGATATATCCGTTATAGGCCCATGGGCAAGTTCAGGTTTTTATTGGTATTGTGGTGACAGAAAACTGTTTGGGAAAGTGAGTGAGAACGCAAAAGGAGTTTGTGCAATGGTGAGATTAGCTGCACCACTGATGATGTTAGGGGAGACTATAGTGAGAAAAGAAGTAAACCCAGGAGCAGCATTAACTAGAAGAAGAAGAAGAAGACATATTATAGGAAGAAGAGATTTAAAAGAACACTTTGATCTGAGACGAAATAGCCCAACTTATATTGATGCGATAGGAATCCCTAGAGGAGTGCCAAATGAGTATAAATGGTCTGATCAAATAGCCTCAGGATTTGAGAAGTTTCCTATATTTTCAGCCATTTTCCCAGTTACACCAAACAGAAATGTTGATCGAATTAACTATGTGCATTATAATGTTATGAGACTGGCCAATCTTACAAGAGACGCAGTGGAAGGACTGTCAGAGCAGTTAGCACCCACTTCATTGATGGCAGTGCAGAATACGATGGCCCTTGATATGCTGTTAGCTGAAAAGGGAGGAGTTTGTTCGATGTTTGGAGATTTTTGCTGCACATACATAACCAACAACACTGGACCAGATGGTTCAGTGACAAGAGCACTAGAGAGGTTGAGAACATTATCAACGGAGATGAAAGAACACTCAGGGATTAATAATCCATTGGATGATGTGTTCACAAAATGGTTTGGTACCTGGAAGAGTATGTTTATTTCTTTGTTTTCCCTTAATTGCAGTATTTTTGGGAATAGTAATTACTTGTGGATGTTGTTGTGTACCATGTATCAGATCTTTGTGTAACAGATTAATTGTGCCCAGCGTCTCGGCGCTCCCTCCACATGCCGTCGATGGATCCCAGCAGCCCCTGCGCTCACCATCTGGAGCTCGCCACGGGTCTGCCGGTCTCCATCGCCGTCGTCCTAGCTCCCTCCTCTCCACCGTGGTCCGTCAGTCCACCAGCTCCACTAGGCTCCATCGTCCCTCCGGCTCCGCCTTGGTCAGTCGTCGTCCATCCGTCGCCTCAGGATTCCTCTCCTCCGGCTTCACCTCGTCCCTCCAACCCTCCGGTTCTGTCAGGCTTCTCCTTCCCTCCGGCCCACCTCAGTCCTCTGTCGCTCTGGTTCCACCGCGTCCTTCCCGGCCCCCCTCTCCTCATCGGTCGCCGAAGCCTGCGGCATCGCCTAGGACCTCCAGCGCCTCGGCGTCACCCTGGCTTTTTGGCTCTCAGCCTCCGCCTCAGTCTCCTTCATCACCTGCTCCGTTGGTCGGCCCCATGGAGTCGATGGCCGCTCCTCCTCCATGGCTCCTCCCCCCGTCGGCTACACCGTGGACCATCATGGCTGGGCTCTGGATCTCCTCCTGCTCCGGACTCCTTCTGTCTCCTCCCTGGCTCCTCCCGCCTTCTGCACCTCCCTGGACTCCTGTCTGCCTACACCCTCTTGGGGGCCGTCCTCCACCGGAACCTCCTCCTCCCAAGCTCCTGTTTGTTTTGTTTTTTCGGTGCGAGGACGCACCTTCCGGGAGGGGGCGATATGTCACGTCTCTGGACTTTGTCTCATGCCACGTGCTCTGTGTGCCCTGCCTTTACTTCGTGTTAATTGTATAATTGTCTTCATCTGCTCCCTGTTAATTTAGTCAATTTCCTTGTGTATTTAGTCCTGTGTGTTTTGAGTTCACGTTGTCCGATCATCGATGTCCTTACGTGGTTTTTGTCCTGCCTGCCTGCCTGCCTGCCTGTTTATATGTATTTTGCCCATTGAGAAGATTAAATCTGTTTAAGTTTATTTTACCTCTCTCGAGTGCTCCTTGCGTCAAACCACAATCGTGACAGATGTACTGAGGCCCAAAGATATCAATGTTTGTGAAAGCAATTATCTGGCCTAGCTCAATATTCTTCCGGCTGTTTAATGGATTTCATATGTACCAGCTATGCCTACATTAATGTATGGTCAAATCCCATACAACCCCCACAAATCCCCACTGACTAGAGATGACCCAGGGTAACAAACCCAATTTGCAAATGCAAGCTCCTGAGACTGAGACAAAAGTCAGTATGTCTGTGTAATTTGAAATGCAGGTTTTGTGCATGAGCATCTGATTTTGTAATACAATCTGTGTTGTGTATATATTTCTCCAATCAAAAAAAAAAATGGATATGATGGAGTCATTACACCAATGTTGTCCCCATACATTTTGTGCATGTGCAGGGTGACAAAGGCTGAATTGAAAAAGAATACATTCGACACAGTATAATCTTTGAATTGTGGCTTGTTTGTGAACAAATTTGTGGTAAAATAAAGTGAACAAAGGTCCAAGTTCTTACTGACACAGTCTGGCACTTCACTGAAAATAAATTAATTAAATAAAATGTAACGTTTGATATCTGAAGAAAGTGTAGAATTAATTTGTACTCATAAATTATTAGTATTTTTAATTTAAAAAAATGACAAAATCATGGCAAGTAACACATTAAATAAAACATAGAAAAGAACAAATAATGAAAAAATATGTTCAGAAGAAGAAACATCAGCCAATGTGTTGTCATAAAAAAAGAAATAGAAATATTTTCCAAATTACAAATACTTTCCAAGTTACACAAATAAACATTTTTCAAAATTGTTCATATAGACTTTTAAGGTACAGAGTCTAATTTACCTCTGCTACAAATTTTTGGATTGTGGTGGAAACCTGAGCACCTGAAAAAAGCCCACACATGCTGAGAACATGCAAACTCTTCTTGTGAGTGTCAATGATGTAAAATATTAAATGTAACTATTCCTAAATATTAAATTTTGAACGTTTAGTTAAATAATTGAATGACAGACAAAGCAGAATCATAGTAAAATAGATTCATGTAAAAGGTAAATTACTGTATGACTTATCTGAGTATAATATGCTTGAATATATACATATTTAATTGTTCATATTGATACAATTCACAATACACTGAAATGCCACAATGACATTTCTTCAAACAGTTTTGTTTATGTAATACCTACTTTTGATGCAACTAGATTTTTACACACTTGCCTGATATTTTTAAGTCTCATTCCATACAGAATAGGGTTAAGCACTGGCTGACACATCAAGAAATAGACTGAAAGCGATTACACGTAACAAAGCTGGCATTCTGATGTTATCAAACCTGCTTTGGATTGTTTCAAAAAGCAGCCCAAAGAAAAGTTTAAAAGAGATATGATGTGTGGTGCACAGGTGCTTAGAGCCTTCTGTTTAGCTTCTTTAGTAGAACTCAAACATATTTTTAGAATTCTTGTATATGAATAAATGATTAGCATCAGTGGGATCAATGCTGTCATCACGATAACATAAAGGCCGTAAGTGTTATTCAAAGTGGTTTTTCGAACAAGCAAGTTTCACAAGCATATAATTGTCGCACCATACTTTTTCAATAATGTTTCCACAGAGTTGCAATTTAAAATTAAAACATAAAAGAATGAAAAATTGAACAAAGCAGTACGACCACACCAATACAATTAACACACCCACCTAAAAGGGGTCATGATTCTGTTATACTGCAATGGATAACAGATCGACACTATATCTATCAAAAGACATAACTGCTAAATTACAAAATTCTATCATTTCATATGTATACAAGCAAAATATCTGCAGGTAACAATAAATGAGAGAAATTTCATTGCTATTCCAAATAAGATTAACTTGAAGGGAAGGAAATAAAGCTGTGCTGCCATACAATTCATTAACAAACAGACTACAGAGAAAAACATACATTGGTTTATGAAGGGCTTTTGCTGAACAGATGACACCAATCAGAAAGCTATTGGCAAACAGGATTGTTGAGTACAGAACCGTTATCACAGCAAACAAGAAGTACTTCATCTTGAGTTCCAAATTAAGATATCCAGTCAGCCTGATGGATGTAAAATTTGTACCATTTTCCATATTATTTGCTTGCTGTTCAGAAAAACAGATTGCAGAAAATTGTATACTGTATGTTTTCCTCACTAATGTATTCCATGCGTCTTTTAGGCAATTAATAAAAAAAAAAAAAAAACCTTTACTGATGAGATGTTTTATATAGAGCAGACTGTCAATGGAAAAAAAATTAAAAGGTCATGGAAAAAAAAATCAACCTACAACGAATTGTGTTTTGCTGGTGAAACATCTGCATTTATAATACAGGACACAGACACAAGGGAATGCTGACGTGGCTGTATTTTCTAATTTATTCCAGACTTCTTATAGTTAGAAATACAATCAATACAGCAAATTAGCTTGAATTAGGGTCAAGTGTAAATAAATTATGTTTTCTGGTGACCTGGCATTCATTTATTAACTATCTACACTACACTGTAAAAAATAAAAAAAAAAAAACAGAAATTGCTGAATTTAAATTTAAAAATGGAAAATTCCGTAAATTTACAGTGCATTCTCCGTACCATTAAACTATTTCCGTTAATGGTTATATAGCAAATTATGAAACTTTGGCATACGGTTTATTCTGTAGCATTAACTAAATCTGTATTGCTCTATATATAATCACTAGTTATGCTCGATATTTAATTTTTATTTATACTAAAACAAACAATATATAATAAACATGGTCCAATGAATGAGAGATGTGTACACAAACCAAACAATGTATGCAATAGCTTTTGCATTACATATGAAAATATAAGCACAAAACTGTAATACTGCAAAATAATTTTCAAAAACACCAACTAATAACGCATACTAGCAACATTAAAACAATGTCCTAAATAGCATTGTGTACAATATTAGTGATGCACTGTCAAAACAATTAGCTCCATTAGTAAAATAAAAGAAACCAAGTCAAAATAATTAAAAGAAAAACACAAAGGGAATAAACAGGAATAAAAACAAAGCTGCAGCTAAATAAATCACACCTACATGCATACATACATACAAGCACTGCAGAAATGTGCAGAAAATGCCTCACTAAAGGTTTTGTTTGTTTGTTTTTAAACAGTATTTGTGTGTGCAATATTAGTGCTGCACTGTCCAAAAGTTGAGCTCCAAAGCAAAACAGTAAAGTGACCAAGTCAAATCAAAATGAAAAAAATAAAAATAAATCAGAAATGAATGCAGCTTTTTCAGGAATTTCATGTCTTGGAAGATTTTGATATTTTGTTCCTTCATCTCAGCCTTTGACCAGGATTTATTCTGAAAGAAATGAATACTAGTTTAACTTCAGTAAAGAAATGAATGACACAGAAAGATTAACACGCAGACAAGGTAGATTAGGAAGATAGAAATCACCTAGATTTTTGGTGGTGTAAATTTATTCTGAAGCAATATTTTTAGTGCTCTATCAGCTTTTACATACTTAAAACTGCATATTTATAAGGGCCTAATTTTATGCATACATGTTTTCATATAAAATAAAAAATTAATCCGTCTGTAGGTGGCAGTAAGTCACGTTAATAAGCGAGTCATAACGACTGAACCGATTCATTTAAACTGTTGATTCATTCAGGAAGGAAAACAGTGCTGTGCCTGGGTTTGTAATGTTTTCTGATGGCGAAATAGAGCAAAAACAGGCAATATTTTATTGAAAAAGCAAGTGTTCTTAATATTTTACCTCAGGGTCGTTAATCCTTCTCTGGGTGAAGTAATCCGTGTGTTGATGACGTTTCCTTCTCCCGCACGCGATTCGCGCCAGACATTTCTTGCACCCACAATAAATTAAATAAATCACTGAAATATAAGGGCACAGTCACATATATTCACATTATCTCCACAAATACCAATTAAATCTGTATTAATGGCGTTTGTTTCTCACACCGTTCACGCCGCAAGGATCTTGCACCCACAATGCAATGCATCATTGAAAGTTACAGAAAAACACCTGTAAACTAAAAATACAGAGAATTCCATCAACTAAAAACAAACGTTTTTACTGTATATTTACGGATTTTTTTTTTTTTAACAGTGTAGTCAATTTGCAGTGGACCAAAACTTTTCATGAATTCTTGTCGAAGGACAACTCTGATTATCTTCTTCATCCACTTTACTTTAGATAAATAATATTACAGGAAAATGCCCTACTGGATTGTACACCTTCGCTATCATCTCTTATCTAATAACAGCAGCTGAAACCTTGCAATATTTAGTGCACAAGAACAAGAGACAACATAACATTTTCATTCCTATACTGCAAATAGGAAAACTTGGAAAAATTAGGAGGTTATTTCAGCTTTTGCTATTTGTAATTAATTGCAAATGTGTTTTTGCCCTTTACTCAAAACATTCAGCAAAACCTAAAACACTTTTTCACGTTTCACGTTTTCCTTGGTACGGGTTGATGAGGAGGGCAGATGATTTTATGATGCAACTAAATTAACAAGGAAATCACCGTATACCCCCTGGCTGTGCCGCTGTCAAGGGTGGTGAAGGAGGAGCAGCCACTGGGGCAGTTTCTGGCAGTGAAAGGTGTCTTCCACATCCCAGGAAGCTCCTCATGCACTTCCGGGAAGAAAGGTACCAGCGTGGGGCCCTGAGAACCAGCGCGAGCCACCCTTAAATACCAATCATCCAGCCTCGGGAGCCCGGGAAGCAGTGGAGGTTTCCACAAGATCCCGATCACCTCGGCGGCCTGGGCAAGCATAGCCACCATTTCTAGATCTGAATTCAGTACAGTCAACGCCTGGTATGCGCAGAGCAAACCGGATCTTCACTTCCAGAAATGTCTGGCTCACCTTCCGATGCAGCGATTGACTTCTGATCATCAGGGGAGCCAAGAGAGGTACAGCTGATACCCCACGTGAGGGTCCAGACTGTCCCTTTTGCAGCTCCACTGGTTGCAGAGTTTAAGCTTTGTGTCACAACGAAATGGAGCCCACCTGTCTGCAGCCAGGATGAGAACCAAGTCGAGCAAACACAAGCTCCGCCCCCTTTTTTTCAAGGTGACAGAGCCTTCCCATCACTGAGATGATCACCTCCCCCGAAAGGAAATGATTCATCCACAACCGCCACCTCAGCTTGCTTAGCCCAGGCACACGAGGCAGCGATTGTGGCCATCACCTAACACCAGGTAACAACCGCATCCAGAAACACACGGGTGTGCGTCGTCTGAAGCAAGACCCACGCTATCTTACAAGACGCGTTGAGTTTACCAGACGTAACGCCGTCTTTAAAAAGACGCACCCGCGAATGCTCTTTTAGTGCTGAGGCAACAGGGGATAGCCGTTTTACACACAAACAGGGGGTAGTGCAGCCTGATTGTGGCAATCCACTCGACGCGGAAAACGACCTCCGCTGAAACGCCGTACTCCAACACTCAGATCGTCTTTGGAGCAGAACAGTCACGCTCGGCTCCGAAGCGAAAAGCTGAATATGCGCTGCACCCGCTGCTTATTTATACTCGTGCTGTGATCAGCGGCAGCTGGATGCGATTAGCGCATGCCAATCTTCAATTGGCTCGTTTAGATACACTCGAAGTAGATTGGTTTCTCGAAGCGAGATCCCAATTTGTCGGTCATCCGACGTGACTCGAAGTGACCGACTGAAAGGGAACTGGCCTGAGAACTGGAGTCTGGTTTCTCCCGAGTTTTTTTTTTTCTCCATTCTGTATGGATGGGGTTTTGATTCCTTGCCACTGTCGCCTCTGGCTTGCTTTGTTGGGGACACTTAACTTCTAGTGATTATCGTCGAATTGATTACAGAGACTGTCTCTGCATTTACTAACAAATTGTTCAATCTCGTCATTATACATCCCTGTCATTGTATTCTTCTACTTTATACTGTTCAGTGCTTTGATGCAACCTGTGTTGTTAAAAGCACTATATAAATGAAAATGATTGATTGATTGAAGATTAACTTTTATTTTGCCAGCCAGTAATATTTTACCAATTAGTGAAATTTCATACATTTACACAACGGATCAGCAGTAAACAAACTAAAATAAAGAAGGCAAACTAACACAAACATATAAAACAAATTCTAAAAAGGTATTAGTCATCATACTGTAAGCCCCTGACCACCAAATTGGTGTGACTAGCTCAGGTTGCAACTGAAGAAACCAACGAGTGACTCGTGCATTTTTCCCCCTGTTTTGAGACATCCATTTGAGCGGGGCATGATCAGTAACTAAAAGAAACTTTCACCCCAACAAGTAATATCTTAATTTCTCAACAGCCCATTTTATCGCAGCAAGACACTCTTTTTCTATGGTTGCATAGTTTCTCTCATTTGGTAGTAGCTACGGCTGATATACATGACAGGGTGTTCCATACCATTTTGTAGCTGGGACAGCACTGCTCCCACTCCAACTTCAGAGGCATCTGTTTGTAGGATAAAGGGTTTATTAAAATCTGGGGCTTGCAGGATGGGTTCACCACAGAGAGCCTGCTTTAGGTCGATGAAAGCTTGCTCTGCTTCCTTAGTCCAGTTTACCTGGTTTGGGTGGCACTTGCGGGTCCGCTCAGTTAATTGGGCGCTTTTGTGGCAAAACTTGGAATAAAGGGTCGGTAGTAGCTGACAAGCCCAAGGAAGGTCCTTACTTGCTTCTTGGTTCGGGGCTGGGGCCAGGAAAGTATAGAGTCAACCTTCTTGGATTGTGGTTTCACGTTTCCCCTTCCGACGGTATACAGCGGCGACAATAATCCTCTACTGCCTTCTTGATGCCCGGCCAATAGAACCGTGTGAGGATGCGCTCGTAGGTCTTCTCCGAGCCCAAGTGACCTCCCAACAGGTGAGTGTGTGCCAAATACAGCACCTTGGAGATATATGCTTTGGGTACCAACAGTTGTTCACACGTTTCCCATCTTCGCTGATCCACTCTATATAACAATCCATTTTTTATTATAAAATGTGGAAAAACCAACCTACTAACCCCCTCTTGTAGTTGACCCTCAACTATTTGCGCATTCTTCCAGGCCTGGGTCAGTACAGGATCTTGCAGCCGGGCAGTGCCAAACCGTCCCACGTTTTTCCCCCGTAAGGTCTCTGCTGGGGGAAATTCAGAAAATACTTCATGGGAGTCTAGCTCTTGACGTACCTGGACTCCTCCTGGGCCTTCTGAGGCCGTGGCAGTGGAATTGGAATTAACATGCTGCTCCTCTATCTTCTTCTGGGCTGGTTGTTCCTGCATCAGTAGTCTCTTCAGGGGTTTGAGCAGGGTTGTGTCTAGACGAACGGCGCCTTTGGGGTTGTGGAGGTCTCCTCTCATCTGCAGCTCGGCCTGTTCAGTAGGCGGCAAATGCCTGACAGTCTCTGCCAACCAAGACTGGGACGGGCAAGCGCTCCACCACCCCTGCTCGTACTTGGAACCGGCCCTGGGGTGTAACTATGCTTATTTCTGCCATGGGGTAGGTTCTAGTGTCACCATGAATACAGGATACAGAGATCTCTCTTCCCACGAGTGACCCTGCAAATTCCGGCCGGACTAAGGTCACCATGCTTCCAGAGTCAACAAGGGCTTCAGTGTCTTGGCCTCCAATCTTGACAGGGAACTTAGGGGCAGCTGCCCCTTCGTGGGCCCAGCAGGTGGTGAGGAAATGGCACTGGCGTCTTGAAGAGTCTGTGGTGCTTGCTGTGGGCCTGTTCTCTGCCTAGGCAATCCCGGGCCAAGTGTCCCTCCCTTCTACATGTAAAACACCGCTTCGTAACCAGACTTCGCAGAGGCCTCTCATCCTTCCTCCTGCCTTGAGTCCTTAGGGCTTTTGCTTGAGTTATCTCACGGGACTTCTTAGGGTACTCTCTGTTGTGATCTCCAGGAGGCAGCTTTATTCTCCTCAGGCCTCAGTAAGCTCACGGTCACCTGGTGGTTCTCCAGGAGAGCAATTAGCGCCTCTACAATTTGCGGTCCCTGTTGAGCCACATACCTCTTGGCATCTGCTGGCAGGCTGCACACGCAACGGTCAATCACTACCCTCTCTATGGAGGATGGCCCGTCCCCTTCTTCCAGCCAGCTCCTCACCATTCGAGCCAATGTGGCTACCTGAGCCCGGGCTGGGAGGATAACCTGGTATCCCCAGCTATGAACTCGCTGTGGTTTGGCAGGTAGGCTAAGTCCATATTGGGCGAGAACCACTCTCTTGACCAGTTCATAACTGGAAAGGAAGAATTAAATTTGCCCACTTCCTCCTTGGCCATCTCTCTCGCTGAGCGGTTCTCTCAAAGAGGACAAAGTAGGTTTCCATGTCATCATCCTCAGTCATCTTGGTTAGATAATCTTGAGGCCTCCTGCCCTGGGCCTCAGTCCTTCGACAGAGCTCTGTGACGACTGCATTCAGGGTGGTTTGGGCCTGCAGAATGGCAGTCAGGGCCTCTTCCATTTTTTTTTTTTTTTTTTTTTAAGTCGGGCTTCTCTCTATGCCCGCATTCTCCACCATATGTAAGCCCCTGACCACCAAATTGGTGTGACTAGCTCAGGTTGTCCACTCAGGAAATACAGCAGGCAGGTTTAGGTGGAACAGAACTCAGATTTCTTTATTTTGTAATAGGGTGAGGGAGAGGGGTTGGAAGAAAACTATAACTAAAGCTGTTCCTTCTTTGCGAGCTGGTCTCTTGGCAGCCCCTCAATTTCCCTGAGGGGAAGGCAGAAGAAAGGTAGTTAGTGGAAGGTGTCTAGGCTACTCACGGCCACCCTGTACTTCTGTGGTTCAGGGGTTCCAGCATTCCGCCTCTGCTCCTCTTTCCTTGTCTCCCCTTACTGAGGCTTCTCCATTCTTTTATGTGGTGGTTTCTGATCGTGCCCAACAGTCTGCACCTGAGGCTCCCTATTATTGAAGTAAGGATGAACACCTGTGTGGAAGCTATCCTTGGTCCTGATTACCTGGTGACCCCTTTCTTGTGGGGTTCTCCATGGTGCTGAAAGTGCTCAGGCTGCCTTGTGGGGGGACCGTTACTCTTCCTGGCCACCACAATACCTGGCAATATAATGCATTTATTTTTATATTTATGGTGAAGGGAGGAGTATAATGGGAACCAATGGTGGGTCTGTCTTAAAGGAGCGAGTTGCGATTCTGACACTGAATCTACACTGGAAGCGAACAGTGACGTTTTCAAAGTACAAGTACTTTGTACCTTTATCCACTTATTGTTCTCTCTCTTAACATGTGTAAATGTGTAAATGTCTGCAGCATCGAATATGCCTAAAGCACTGAATGTGGTCGGGTAAAAGAAGAGCATATTGGTATGATTGCCTCTGTCAGACATGAACAGATGCTTTTGTATATATTTGGTTTATACATAGAGTTACACTCAAGTTGTAACTTAGTGCCCATCGACACATCAAAACTAGGCTAAGTTGTAACTTTCTTACAGCTGGTGCAGTCGGCACCGGGGCACTAAGCCACAACTGGAACTGACTTATGTACTGGAGGCCCAAAGATATCACCATTTGTGGAAAGCAATTATCTGGCCTATATCTCAATATTCTTCCGGCTGTTTAATGGATTTGATATGTGCCAGCTACGCCTACATTAATGTATGGTCAAATCCCATACAACCCCCACAAATCCCCACTGACTAGAGATGACCCAGGGTAACAAACCCAATTTGGAAATGCAGGCTCCTGAGACTGAGACAAAAGTCAGTATGTCTGTGTAATTTGAAATGCAGGTTTTGTGCATGAGCATCTGATTTTGTAATACAATCTGTGTTGTGTATATATTTCTCCAATGAAAAAAAAAATGGATATGATGGAGTCATTACACCAATGTTGTCCCCATACATGTTGTGCATGTGCAGGGTGACAAAGGCTGAATGGAAGAAGAATACATTCGACACTGTATAATCTTTGAATTGTGGCTTGTTTGTAAACAAATTTGTGGTAAAATAAAGTGAACAAAGGACCAAGTTCTTACTGACACAGTCTGGCACTTCACTGAAAATAAAGTTAATCAAATAAAATTTAACGTTTGATATCTGAAGAAAGTGTAGACTTAATTTGTACTCATAAATTATTAGTATGTTTAATTAAAAAATGACAAAATCATGGCAAGTAACATTAAATAAAACAGAAAAAAGAACAAATAATGAAAAACGTAAATATATGAATAATAAATAATGAAAATACGTTCAGAAGAAGAAACATCAGCCAAGAAATATTTTCCAAATTACAAATACTTTCCAAGTTACACAAATTTTTCAAAATTGTTCATATAGACTTTTAAGGTACAGAGTCTAATTTACCTCTGCTACAAATTTTTGGATTGTGGTGGAAACCTGAGCACCTGAAAAAGCCCACACATGCTGAGAACATGCAAACTCTTCTTGTGAGTGTCACTGATGTAAAATATTAAATGTAACTATTCCTAAATATTAAATTTTGAACGTTTAGTTAAATAATTGAATGACAGACAAAGCAGAATCATAGTAAAATAGATTCATGTAAAAGGTAAATTACTGTATGACTTATCTGAGTGTAATATGCTTGAATATATACATATTTAATTGTCCATATTGATACAATTCACAATACACTGAAATGCCACAATGACATTTCTTCAAACAGTTTTGTTTATGTAATACCTACTTTTGATGCAACTATATTTTTACACACTTGCCTGATATTTTTAAGTCTCATTCCATACAGAATAGGGTTAAGCACTGGCTGACACATCAAGAAATAGACTGAAAACGATTACACGTAACAAAGCTGGCATTCTGATGTTATCAAACCTGCTTTGGATTGTTTCAAAAAAGCAGCCCAAAGAAAAGTTTAAAAGAGATATGATGTGTGGTGCACAGGTGCTTAGAGCCTTCTGTTTAGCTTCTTTAGTAGAACTCAAACATATTTTTAGAATTCTTGTATATGAATAAATGATTAGCATCAGTGGGATCAATGCTGTCATCACATTAACATAAATGCCATAAGTGTTATTCAAAGAGGTTTTCGAACAAGCAAGTTTCACGAGCAAATAATTGTCGCACCATACTTTTTCAATAATGTTTCCACAGAGTTGCAATTTAAAATTAAAACATAAAAGAATAAAAAATTGAACAAAGCAGTACGACCACACCAATACAATTAACACACCCACCTAAAAGGGGTCATGATTCTGTTATACTGCAATGGATAACAGATCGACACATATCTATCAAAAGACATAACTGCTAAATTACAAAATTCAATCATTGCATATGTATACAAGCAAAAATATTTGCAGGTAACAATAAATGAGAGAAATTTCATTGCTATTCCAAATAAGATTAACTTGAAGGGAAGAAATAAAGCTGTGCTGCCATACAATTCATTAACAAACAGACTACAGAGAAAAAACATACATTGGTTTATGAAGGGCTTTTGCTGAACAGATGACACCAATCAGAAAGCTATTGGCAAACAGGATTGTTGAGTACAGAACCGTTATCACAGCAAACAAGAAGTACTTCATCTTGAGTTCCAAATTAAGATATCCAGTCAGCCTGATGGATGTAAAATTTGTACCATTTTTCCATATTATTTGCTTGCTGTTCAGAAAAACAGATTGCAGAAAATTGTATACTGTATGTTTTCCTCACTAATGTATTCCATACGTATATTAGGCAATTAATAAATAAATAAAAAACCTTCTTTACTGATGAGATGTTTTATATAGAGCAGACTGTCAATGAAAAAAAATTAAAAGGTCATGAAAAAAAATCTAACTGCAACGAATTATGTTTTGCTGGTGAAACATCTGCATTTATAATACAGGACACAGACACAAGGGAATGCTGACGTGACTGTTCCAACTAATTTATTCCAGACTTCTTATAGGTAGAAATACAATCAATACAGCAAATTAGCTTGAATTAGTGTCAAGTGTATTTAAAGTATGTCTTCTGGTGATTGGGCATTCATTTATTAACTAACTACACTAGTCAACATTTGCAGTGGCTCAAAACTTTTCATGAAAGTTCTCCTAAAACTTAAAACCAAAACGTATTCTTGGCTAAGGACAACTCTGATTATCTTTTGATCCACTTTACTTTAGATAAATAATATTAGAATAATAAAATAATATTACAGCAAATGCCCTACTGGAATGTACACCTTCGCTATCATCTCTTATCTAATAACAGCAGCTGAAACCTTGAAATATTTAGTGCACAAGAACAAGAGACGACATAACATTTTCATTCCCTATACTGCAAATAGGAAAACTTAGAAAACTTAGGAGGTTATTTCAGCTTTTGCTATTTGTAATTAATTGCAAATGTGTTTTTGCCTTTACTCATAACATTCAGCAAAACCTAAAACACTTTTGCCAGTGCCTGTTTCCTTGGTACAGGTTGATGAGGAGGGCAGGCGATTTTATGATGCAACTAAATTAACTAGGGATGACACATTTTGAGACTTTACAGGATAGAAAGGCACATCCTTTTCATGAAATAAGCATCACGAATTTGCATTTTTTCAGTCACCTAATTTAAATAGAGCTGTTTCTTGTACACAGTCATTCTATAATACACAGAACAAAGACAAACTGATACATAAAATTTACAGGGTACAGAAAACTATCTATCTATCTATCTATCTATCTATCTATCTATCTATCTATCTATCTATCTATCTATCTATCTATCTTATTTTGAGTACATATTTTATTGTATATATTTATTGTATGCATTTTGTTGTATTGGCATTCAAGTTATCATTTTGTGCAAAGAGCAAAATGTTTTAGTTTCTTACAAATCCGTTTTGATCATGCTGAAAGGACAGGCAACTTTTTAATTAACTCATTGTATGTGCTTTTTTCTCCATTTAGGAAATCAAGCTGTCATGAAAAATATTTCTTTCATACTAGATGGATACAGAGGAATATATGATCAGAGATATATTTTTGTGGTTGTGCTATCTTTACTGTACCCAGTCATGATCATTTCTAACAGTGTACTCATCTATATAATATGCGTTGAAAGAGGGCTACATAAGCCCATGTATATCTTTATTTGCAATTTGGCATGTATTAATTTATATGGTGGATCTGCTGTTACACCTTTTGTTTTGACTAAAATTCTGACTGAGAATTATCAGATAACATGGCTTTCTTTGTCTTGTGCAAATCTTTAATATTTTTACTTATGGTGGCTGTGACCTAACAAACTTAACAGTTATGGCTTATGATCGATATATATCTATATGCTGTCCTTTAGAATACGAAAAAATAGTCACGCCAACAAAAGTGGTGATAGGTGTGGCAGTTTCTTGGTTTTTGCCATTTGTGCGATCGACTATCACTATTTCAATTACAGCTAATCTTAACATTTGTGGAGCAATTATTGAAAAGTCTACTGTGACAACTTTTCTGTTGTGAAGCTAGCATGCTCTGACACTTTAAGTAATAGTATATATGGAGTTGTTATGATGTCCCTTACTATCTTACTAGTTGTCATCATTTTCTATACTTATGTAAGGATCATCTTTATCTGCTTAAAGTTGTCAAAAGCAGGTAGTGTCAAATTCAGCACATGTGTCCCACATCTAGTAGCATTACTAAATTTTGCAATCGGTAGTTGCTTTGAATTGTTCCAAAGTCGACATTTAATATGCGTCATGTGCCTTACACTGTTCGTGTTGTATTCTCTTTATATATTCTTATTTTGTCCCCTATTATAAATCCAATCATGTATGGAGTAAAACAAAAAGATAAAGGAAGCCATTATTAAAAGGAATGTCATAGATTACACTTAAAACAGGTGGAACCTGAGGAACAAATTCTGTCCACTCTATCTTTAAACAAATGTGAAGTGTATATCTAAATGGCAACACAAATGAATGATAACGTACATATTTTATGCTGTGTACTTAGTGTACATAAAACTTTAGCTTGGCATATGTAAATGCACTGTAATGTTCTTTTGTTTTACAGTGAAAGGTTGCTGAGCAGTTTATAGTTTAAGAAAATTTTATCTGACATGCACTGGCAAATACAATATGTCTCATATTTGTATGTATTAATATCTGCTTTTTTTTTTCTTTTCACAAACCAGATCAAACTTAGGCAGTTTGTTTACATTGAGTGGTATTGTTGCAAAACTGCCTTTGCAAAAAAGCATTTGAAACTCTAAATGTCTGACTTGTCAGTTGAATGGACAGTATATTCAACCACAAAAACTTTAAACTTGTTATAAAATATTTTATGGAATATCTTGTGCATGTTTTTTTTTTTAATAAAAACGAATAAAAAAGTCCATGTGCTGTTTTGTTTTTTATTTATTTTAACCTTCACGTAGTAATGGCAGTTAATGCTTAATGGTTGTAATATACAAATGCCATTTGAAGTATTCAAATGACAGTGACACCAAAGGAAATTATAATATCTTGTTTCAACACAAGGCCAAAACCAGTAGCTAAAATTGTCTTTGCATTAATTTAAAAGATGAATAAAGAGTTTATTTTAAACTGGCTTTTGCACATCTTAAAAAAACAAAACAAAACTCAAAGATCTTGCCAGTACAAGAGAAACATAATTTTCTTATATATATTATTTATTTATTTTAACATTATTATTATTTATTTATTATTATTATATAATATTATTTATTTATTTTAGTTATTCTTTGTATTGTCATTATAAGAAGCAAATGTATTTCCTGATGAAATGAATTCCTGTGAAGCCAAAAATTGAGGAACTCTCATGCTATCTCATGCTATCTCAATCTGATGAAATCCAAGGTAAATTCAAATTAAACAACTCAGGAAGTGGTGTACAGCCAGATGATCAAACATGCAAAAGAGATCGTTCAACAATAATGGCAATGAGGTAAGTAACAGTTTTTTCCTTTCTAGGAGAAACCTCAGGGATAGGTTATTCCGGGAGGGAGAAGAGGGTTAGTGAAAGGTTTGAGCAGGGCTATGTGAAAGGATGAGCAAATTTGTTATCGGTGAAGTTGAAGGTGACATCATTGATTCAACGGATGATGGTGAAGGACCAATATACCAGGTACTCAGCTTCTCCAGCAGGGCAGCCGGAGACGCATGTCTTTTGTAGACACCAGACCTGATCCCCGGTGTCCGCCTGGCATTGATGTCTCCAGACTGCCTGCTGGAGATGGACGTGAGCTGAGTCCCATACCCTCTTACTCTCCCGGAACCAGTAGTCTACCGCTGGGACTTCTGCTTGATCACCGGACCGGGGGAACAGAGGCGGCTGGAAACCTAGGACACATTGAAATGGAGTTTTGTGCATATTCTGCCCAGGGTAGATACTGGCTCCAGCTATCCTGGCGTTGGTGGCAGTAGGCCGAGAGATATTGGCGGATTTCCCTGAATTTTGCATTCAATCTGGCCATTGGTCTGCGGTTGATAGCCGGAGGACAGACTAACTGAGACTTCGGAGGCGGAAGAAACTTTTCCAGACCCTGGAGGTGAATTTAGTTTCCTAGTCTGATACTATGTCTTCGGGAGACAGAAATGTCGGAACACGTTGTGGAATAGAGCCTCTGCCGCTCTCCATGGCTGTGGGCAAGCTGCAGAGAGGAAAACGGATTTGGAAAAACGGTCTAGCAGAGATCAGTGGCGTAAGTCAATGCTTACTAATTGGGTAACTGAGTAAATGCTTGGTGGGCCTCGGGTTCCAGAGGAGGTTCCTGAGAAGCGAGCTGTCGGACTCACGTAGTCCTGGCGAAGACTGCACACATGACTCCGCCCTTACCTGGACCCTTCCCTGAACACTACCCGACCTGCAATCTCTCTGCAGCACAACACCAGTTCCCATTTATTTTGGACACTCTTTCTCCTGACACTTTATTTTGTATATTTTGTGTATTTTGTATATTTTTGTTAATAAAAAAATAAAAAAATAAATAAAAAAAGACTCTCCGAGGTCTGACGCCACACCCATTGTGTCTGTCGTTAGCTCCCGCCACAATATGTAAATGTGAATCATTTGAACAAAAGCTGTTGTGTATATGGACAAACGTTTTAGTTTTTGACTATATCACTGTTGTGTAAACTATTAGCCTCAGGCACTCTGTTTGTGTTTTCCTCTGCTTTGCCAGGAAGGTTAACAATGGTTGATCTGTGTATACCTCTGTTGATCAGAGAAGTTTTAGTGTTTTGATTGTGTTATAATAATTTGAGTCTGCTGTTACTTCTGCACGGGCGTTGTTGGGTTGCCAGGGCAATGGTGACTAGCTCGGGACGCTCATCACACTCCCTAGCGTCGTCCTGGTCCTGCAATGATATAAGAGAGTAGAGGAGATAGGGGTGAGTGGGGAGTGATCCTCGACAGACCTGCAAAGCTGTCCAGATCCGAGAGAGTGCCGGCCAGTGTCTGGCGCTGCCGCTCCAGCTCGGTGACACACAAAGTGGAAGTCCTGGAGGGACCCTGGGGTTGGTGTCCTTGGCTCTGGCCATCCACTGAAGGGGAGCGTGGTAGTACCGCAGCTCCAGTACCGCACTGCCCACTTGACGGCCAGGGCTTTCTTCTCCATGGCGCATAGTTTTTCTTGGCTGAGGTCAACTTCCTGCTGATTTAAAGAACAGGATTACCAAACCCTTCCTGAACCTGTGGCAACACGGCTCCAAGTCCCGTGTCAGAGGCACCTGTCTGCAACAGGAAGGGGCAGCTGAAATATGGGGCTCGGAGGACCAGCTCGGAGGTCAGAGCTTTTCATCACCGGGAACGCCTCCTTGGCGGCTTGGGTCCACACAATCTTCTCAGGCTGCTCCCTTTCTGGTCAGGTCTGTCAGGAGGAAGCTATGGAGGAGAAGTTAGGGATAAAACATCTGTAATACTCGCCAACCCCATGAAAGCTCATACCTTGGTTTGGGGCCTCTGGGTCTTCTGGACCGCTCACACCTTCTTCTTGGTGCCTGATGAGGCCCTTCCACCTGGAATCCCAGGTACTGACTCTGGCGCGAGGCAAGGTGGCATTTGAGAGGGTTGTGGGCGTGCCCTGCATACTCTGCAGCTCCTGACAGCACCCGCTCACAGACACTCAAGGTGGTCTTTCCAGGTCTCTGAGTGAACGACTACATTGTCCAGGTAGGCTGCAGCGTAGAGACTGGTGGGGCCGTAGCACCCGCGTACATCATCCTCTTGAAAGTAGTGAGTGCTCCCTTGGAGGCCAAAGGAAGGGTCCGTATTGCCAGTGGTTTGGGCAGGATTCAGACAGGGGACTTGCCAGTAGCCTTTACCGTGAGGTCCAGTAGCCTACCGGGCCCTTCCCTAGGCAGTCGAGCAGCTCGTCCACACGGGCATGGGTAGCTGTCAAACTCGGAGACCTTATTCGGGTGCCGACGTGCCTCAGGGACACGGTAAAGCCGCTTGCCAGACGGTGACCCATGGAGCCATCCAGATCTTGTGCTTGGACGACATTGATTCGCCCAGGTGAGGAGAGAACACATCAGAGAACTGATGAATCAAGTGCTGGAGTTCCCCCCTTCTGGGCAGCCAACAGCCGTGGGTTGATGTCCACAACCATGGGATCAGAGGTGGTGAGAGCGCAATAACCTGGTCCTCATTCCCAACCCATTTTTCAGCAGGTTGATGTAGTAATTTATGGTTAGCTCTTTGGCGGCCTGGCTGTTGTAAATGGTAGAAGAGCGGGGCCAATCTGCTCAATGACAGTGCGGAGGGCCTGCCAGGTGGCGAGGAATGTGCATGCCACAGTGAAGATGAGGGACCATAACCCGCTCTCTAGGTTGGAAGTCTCGTGGGGGCGGCCCGATTGTAGTGGCGATGTTGGGCTTGCTGGGCTTTGGCTCAGGTGGTCCCGGACTAATGGTGCATGACTCGGTCGATTCAGTCCCTCATCTCACGCATCGTTTCCACCAATCTTGGCGGCTACACATCTCATCATCTGTTTGAGGTTTTGTTGAATCGTTCAACCAGTTCATCGATTTGTGGGTGGTAGACAGTTGTCCAGAGCTGCTTCACCCCAGCAGCCAGCAGAGGTCAGCCATTAGCCGGGACATGGGGGGTTTCTGATCGGTCAGGATCTCCCTGGGGATGCTGACTCAGTTAAACAGCAATAATTGGCTTGGGGAGCAATGGACCTTTGCTGTGGCCTTATGCAGTGCAAGTCTCCGCCTTGCAGAGGGGTAACTTTTCTCCTCCCTCTCCGCTGGGCGACATAGATGAGAGCAGGTAAAAGCGACAAATGCCTGACAAAATGCGTGTAGAGGATGGGACTCCAGGCCGATGTCCTTCATTCCAGGACTCTAATTTGAGGCCAGCAGTGTTTCAGGCGGTCGCCTTCCTTTGAGTCTTGGCGAATGTGAGCCCCCTCCCTATCATCTGTTGAAACACATCAAAGAATGGGGTTGAAGCTTTTGTATGCTGTGGTGGGGAGGAGCCAACGACAGACACAGTGGGTGTGGCGCCAGGCCTCGGAGAGGCTTTTATTAACAGAAATATACAAAATAAAGTTTCCATTGGAAAAAGTGTCCAAATAAATGGGGAACTGGTATCCTCGTTGTGCTGCAGGGGGAAGTGCAGGGAAATTTAACCTTGATGCTTGTGGCTTATCTAGGAGTCCTTATGTTAGCTCAAGAAAGGAACAAGAGAGGATTGACAAATTCTTGATCCTGCATCTTGAAAATCCAGGACAGCAAGTCTTTCTACAGGATAAGGTTGAACCATCTGTGTCAAGTATATGATTTTTTTTCCACCAACTAAAGATGCTGAGGATGGTGATCAAATGTTTGTCCAGTCTCTTGCTATGAGTTTGATGCCGTACCAAGCAGCTATGAGGAGGAAGAACTTCACATACCTACTGCCTGTCAGTTCAAGATCTAATTGAAAAAACAAACTACATATACAGTGATTAATTTCATTTAATTATTATTCTTTAAACTCATAAAATAAGTGTGTCTTTTGGGTGGAAAATTTTATTTCTGTTTGAGTCTTTGTTTAATAATGTATGTGGAAAAAGAGATGCAGATTAATGTGTTTAGAAATAGATTAGATTAGAAAGACAATAGATTGTAACAAAATATTCTTTAAAATTATCGATTACCTGGATTTGGTGTGTTTAATGTTTTTGTTATGCTTTTATCAAAGTCCATCAAACACTAATCTGATAATGATCAGTAAACAAGTTTTTACGCTAGATCTGATAGCTCAATTGACTGAATAAAGCTTCTTGTTTAGATAAAGTTTTTCTGCCATACAAGGTGGGATCTCACAGCATTTACTTATTTCTATCTTCTCAGCTAAAAAGTACAGGGAAATTCTCTTCCTGGACTGTCTAACGGACCATGTTAATTATTTTTTTCTCTAGTGCCCATCCATGTGGCATGGATTTTACAGTTTTTTTTCACTGGCTGCTGGTAAGAAACAGGTGGGAGAAAAAGACATTAAGGGAATTATTAGATTTTGGGAAAAATATATGGACTGAGAATTCATTGGATTTGGATCTTTATTGATCTTCAGTTACATTCTTATTTTAGATAAGATGGGTAAAGTTACCAAATTGATCTTACACACTTAGTGAGTTATATATTTAGTGTGTTTACAAGGTGCACCTGTAGGGCTTTGTAATTGTTGTACTATATGACATTTGTAATCTTTGATAAAAAGTAAGGATGTGAAATACATAAAGATGGAATAACTATACCACAATGTTTTGTGTGAAATAACTTTATTTGTTTCTCTTTTATTTTTCCAGTCACATGGAAGGTGCACATTCCAGTGTGACTTATGTTTTTGGTGGTGGTTTCTGAGTTCTGTAAAACAAGAGGAAATTGGACAGTTAAACAAATAACATTTGAGTAATTAATTTATGGTTTCTTTGTCTTACTTCCATTTTCCTTTGGTGGTTCTTCCTAGTAGGAGGGCGGTCCGCAAACAGGAAGGCCTATTTATTCCACCATCCATGGAAAGGAGAGTCTGTTCACACCCATGTGGATATTGTTTTTTCTTTGACAAATGTTTGTATAGGGAAATACAAGTGAAAATAGTTCGAGATGTTAATGATGTTGTTTGTATCATCTAATGTGTACATTTTTTCAGTGAAGCAGTTTAGAGGAAACTGTGGGATTGGGCTATTTGAAATTTAGGAGGTGCATCACCTATAAAAGTCTAACTTGTTGTTCCAAGAGAGACAGAGAGTGAGAGAGATAGAAGGGGATGCTGAGTTGAGAGGTAGCAATTTTTCTGTTGATGCCCTTTGGGAAAAGAGTGCAAGCCTTGATGTGAATTTTTTGTTGTTTTGATTTATTTTGTACTTTGTTTTTCCGGTTTCAATTTTTTTGGAAAATCATTGAAAAGCTTGTTCTTATGCTGAATGCACTTTTGGAGCTGTTAATTAAATACATTTTTTTCTTGAAACTTCAGAGTTCTGTGCCTGATTTACTGCCCACCCACTGGCTATGAACAACAGCTGCATCACCAATGGTGTCAGAAGTGGATTGCGTGTCTCCATGGTATAACAGTGGGCAGTAGACAACGTTAACTGGAAGTATCAAGATGCGCTGGGCAAGAAAGCCCCTGCTGTTGCTCAAGCGAGTTACAAAGAGCCCATCCAGTACTGTTGCTCTCCAGAGGAGGAGGATATGGTGGAAGCTGTTTTAATGCTGGGGAAATGGATTTGGGCATTGTCTGACATGAGGAGACTGAATTATACCATTCTGCTACATGTGAATGTTCAAAAGTGACACTGAACCATGGTACGATCCAAAACGGTGAAGGTTAGTACCTCTGAGATAAAGCAGAATGATGAATGAACAAGACTTTTTGACTGAAATTAGACAATTTATAAATAACAACAAAGAAATGAGAATTTTGTTTGATGAGTTGCATCACTTAAAGACCACAATACTACAAAGCCCAGGGTGAATGGGGATTTGATGAACAGAACAGAACAAACCCATCATCATCCCCTGCCATCGCCATGACCTTCTTACCACTGCTGGGTGCAGTTGCATCACTAGCATTGTCGACGCATCTGCAGCTCCAGCCCAACCTGTTTCAAGCCCATAAGCAACAGCCAGGTACTCAAATCCTCTTCGTCGATATCATGAGCCACGAATTCCTGAATTTGTAGAGGTGAAGATGAGAGTTTCTTGTTCATTCGAGCGTATAGCAAGAACTTGGGGGTGGCCAACGGATGAGTGGGCTGCTCGAGTGGTTATTCTGTTGCCAGGCAAGGCTTTGGAGGCGTATGCTGGAATGGATGAGCATAGAGCTGGTAACTACAGAGACATCAAGGCAGTGGTACTAGCCACATAATGACGGAGGAGACTTATCAGCCCTGTTTCAGAGGTCTAACCATGCCATCTAGGGAATCGTGAGAGACACTCAATAAAATACACTAATAAAAGGTCTGTATAAAAGATGGATGCGAATTCTGGAGACAAAGACCAAAGACTGAAATTGCAGAGACCATCATTCTAGAACAATATCTGGCGGATGCTTCATCCAGATGTAAGGGGTTTGGGTGAAAGAAAATCTTATCTCAGACTGATGAGGAATTGGCAGAGAGGTATATTGCAGCACACTGAAACCACCGCCCAGGACTACAGTTACTGTGGGTAGGGGTAAACTGGAGGAGTCTGAGTGATGGCACTGCAGTGCTAGGGGAAGGAAGCCTCCTGTTGCTGGGCGGGTTTTTGATTTGTTTTTCTGTCAACAACCTGGCTGGCAAGGCGGCCTCTTTCTGTCCCCTAAGAAATCTAAAGTAACTAGTATGTGTTATGTACTCCAGAAATTACCTGTCAGGTGAATTATTGACCTAACCTGGAAAAGCATAGATACGTGATATCTGTAACAGTAAATGGCCAAACAGCTCAGGCACTAGTAGACACAGGAAGTACCTTAAACATTTGTGAAGCCTCATTTATTGAGGGGCATAATGATGAATT
Organism: Puntigrus tetrazona; assembly: GCF_018831695.1. Taxonomy (NCBI): domain Eukaryota; kingdom Metazoa; phylum Chordata; class Actinopteri; order Cypriniformes; family Cyprinidae; genus Puntigrus; species Puntigrus tetrazona. Next base: position 5,395,346 of record NC_056713.1, read on the forward strand.
ATGGGAAACGGTTTGTCTGGGATGTGTTCACGGGAACAAAAAAGTTTACCCAACTGCTGATGCAACTATAGTTGTAAAATGATCAAGCATATATTTGCTGAGGGTGGGTGTGTGGCTGAAAACTAGCCTAAGATGTGGTGTGCTAGTAAAGATTTTCCACTTTAATTGACCTAATCAATGTATCCTCCAAACCTTGTGCAGTAGTCACACGATCACAGAGCAAGGGTTTGTTACCCTGAGGCTCATCCAGATTTGTTTGGTTCTGGGGTAAGGTTAAGAAGAGAAAGAGAGCACGGAGACAGGAAAACATAGGGTAAAAGTAAGAGCCTGGTGGTCATACCAGATTTCCTGGTCCTGGTCCAGATTTAATTGAACCTCAATGGCAAGGGTCCCTGACAATTTTAGGGAATTGCAAAATCAGATGACACTTACAATCACTGTTTCAAAAATCTGTGAGATTGATGGTAAAGAGGTGGGAGTACCAAAATTAGTGGAGATCGAGCATCTTGAAAGTACAATCTTTTGTATAATGCAGACACAGAAAACCCCCAGACTAAGTTATTCCCAGTAACCTCTTCGAAAATTATTTTGCATTTGGGCCATACTATACCTTGGCTTAGGCAATTTAGGCGGCAGAAAACCTATGAGCGCATTTTCAGGCAACGATTCTATTGGCTCAAATTGTACCAGGATGTACAAGAGTATTGTAAGACTCCAGTTGAATGTCAGAAAGTAGCTCCTGTATGCAAAAAGACAAAGCTACCTTCAGCCTTTACCCATTATAGTACCCCTTTGATCGCATAGGTATGGACATTATTGGGCCCTTGGTAAAGTAGCCTGGGAACTAATTAGCTTGGTAATCTGTGATTACGCTACTAGGTACTCCTGAAGTGTACTCTCTGCAATCTATACAGGCTAAACATATTGTAAAAGTGCTTGGCTGACTTAATTTCAAGGGTGGGAGTACTGAAATTATCACAGACTGAACCAGTTTTATGTCCAAAGTGATGGCATTACTGCAAACAACTGGGGATAAGGGTATTAGAACAACACCATTTCACCCCAAACGGATAGCTTAGTAGAACATTTTAACAGTACTTGAAAAACATGTTAAAAAAAGTTTTCAGGATGAAACAGGTAGAGATTGGGATAAATGGATCCCTTCTCTTTTGTTTGTATATAGAGAAGTCTTCAATGTTCAACTGGATTCTCCTCCTTTGAGTTGTTGTATGGCAGGCAAGTTCGAGGGCCCTGGACATGCTCAAGGAGGGATGGACTCGCAGCAGAGCCAGCCCAGTGCAGTGTTGCATCCTATATTTTGCAGATGAGGGACAAACTGGAGAAGTTCACAAGAGGCTCAAGAGAACCTGCAAATGGCCCAAAAGAACAGAAGAATGGTGGCGACAAACATGCCAGAGAAAAAGACTTGTCACCTGGGGAAAAGTTCTAGTACTGTTTACCTTCTGGTACTTGTGTTGCTAGCCAAGGGCAAGGGACTCCCATGTGGTAATCGGCGCTGGGTCTCTGTAACATATGAGATTTTGTGTCCTGAAGGAAACATCCTACAGATCTTACATGCCAATTTGCTGAGAAAGTTCAAGGAAAGGTTACCGAATCCGAGGAACAAGTGACTATGTTGGTGCGATGTGGATGACTTGGCAGATGAGAAAGATTCACCCTCAGAGGAAAATCAGCTCCTCTATGCACATCTGAGTAATCTGCAACAAATAACAGCTCATGAAGGTATGTCAGTCTTTTCCAATGTTGTTTCAAGAAAGACCAGGCTGATCGCGGCCATCACCCATAATATCATCTTAAAAGATCCTACCTCAGTTCATCAGAAACCCTATAGAGTTCCTGAAAAGATGGTCGAGAAACTGAAGACTGAAGTCAAGATGATGCTAGAGATGGGAACAATTGAACCTCACAGAGTGAATGGTTGGTCCAATCCTTCTGGTCCTAAGAAGGACGGTGAGTAAGATTTTGCAATCGGACTTTAGACAGCTCAATAGTGTGTCCTGCTTCGACTCTCATACCATTGCCCCGCATAGATGAACTCATAGAACGATTGGGTAAAGCACATTATATGATCACCTCGATTTGTGTACCTTGTATTGGCAAGTGCCACTAAACCTTCTTGCAGGCCATATACTGCTTTTGCGTACCCCTGCAGGGTTATATCAGTATACGTAGCCTCTCCGCTGTACGGCTCAGACAATGACTAGGGAAAAGTTTTAAATCAAACTAAAACAAAAAAATGTTCAGGCGAGAGTTACATCTAAATTACCTCGAATATGATTCACAAATTACCTCAAGAATTAACATTCAAATACCACTGGTCTCAGATATCAGTATGAAATGTCAGATGTATGGGATGAATTATAACCTGTATGACTTTTTTAAACTTGCTTTTATTAAATCACTTGAGTAAGCAAGTAATTAAATTCACACAGTTTCAACAATATTTCGAAAACACAAAATAAAAATATAAAAATAACCCAAAGTTCCTGTAAACTCAATACCCAGCTGGATTTTCAATCAATCAATCAATCAATCATTTTTATTTATATAGCGCTTTAACAAATACAGGTTGCATCAGCACTGTACAGTATAATGACAGGGATATATAGTGACGAGAGTGACCAATTTATTAAATGCAGAGACGGTTCTGTAGTCAATCTAACGATAGTCACTAGAAGTTAAGTGCGTCCCTAACCAAGCAAGCCAGAGGCGACATGCAAGGAACAAAACCCTATGCATATAGAATGGAGAAAAACCTTGGGAGAAACCAGACTAGTTGGGTCAGTTCTCTGACCGACGCCCAGCACTTAACCTCCAGTTCAATTTTTAAACGAGCTGTGTCAGATAGTGTAAAATGACTTATGTGTGCGGTGTGTGTGTGCATCAGGATCTGTGATCTGTCGACGGGCGATCTAGGTTTTCTGGTCTCTGATGAACATAATCTCGGGTGCTGATCCACCATCTAGTTCGGATACAACTGTGAAAACAGATTGAGAAAGAAACAGACTAATATTAGCGTAGATGCTTATTCTTTTACGGCGTCACAAGTACATCGTATTTTAGAGTAGTGTTCTGCTCCAGCAAATCTAAGTATCGCAGCTTCAAAAATCCTTTTTAACGGATTTGAATAATAAAAGGTGTGTTGGTGTGTTATGTGTAGGCTGTTAAAAAGATGTGTCTTTAATCTAGATTTAAACTGGCAGAGGTGTCTGCTTCCTAACAGAGTTAGGAGATTGTTCCAGAGTTTAGGTGCTAGATAGGAAAATGATCTGCCGCTCGCAGCTGATTTTGAGAGCTCCCAGGTATTATCAAATGGCCAGAGTTTTGAGAATCGAGCGGACGGTGACTATAATGTGATAAGAGTCAGCTCAAGTATTGAGGAGCTAAAACCATTCAGGCTTTATAGGTAATTAGGATTTAAAATCTTATTCGATGTTTGATAGAGCCAGTGCAGTGTTGATAGAACTGGGCTAATGTGATCATACTCCTAAGTTCTAGTAAGGACTTGGCTGTCATGCTTGGACTAGCTGGAAGTTTGTTTAGCTCTAGTTCAACGCTACGCGCTTTTTAGTTGGAGCTCTTGTGATGAAAACAAACTGTAACACGTTACTCACGTAATCCAGGGAACTAGATTTCACTCATGAATAATAACGCGACCCTTTGATGAACGATGAGATGCAACGCATAGCCTCCATGACGCTATGCGATCCGATGAACTTCTCCGCCCCGAACATGCCAAACTAACTCCACGAAGATCCTCCTCCACCGCTTGTAATCTCCCGACTGACGATCTCTCAGTTCCTGAAAGACGAATCTGTAGTCTTCTCTGGTCGAAGCAGAACTCACACGAGGCTGGGGTAGATGCCTTCGCAAACTTTCTTCTCGGCGCCTCTTTGCGCAGCAGCGCGCGATGTGATAGCGCCTTCACTAATATATATTTACAGAAACGCTTAAACTTAGACCGTCACTGAAATGTCTATTAATGAGATGAAATGAGCTTTTCTCACAAGACACTTCTCTTTGCACCACGCTGCTCTGACTCTCTCAACGGAAAAACCCCGCAGCACGCACTACGCTCCTCTTTAACCCCGCCCCTTGAACTTAAGGGGTCAAAGTCCTTGTTCTCATAGGACGCAGATAATATTAGCAGAAAAATACAACAAAATTAAGTCCTTGTTTTAGTTCTTGTATTAAATACCGCTTTTACACTTTTAGAGAAGTCTTAAAGGAACATATATAAAACAAAAACAAATCAGCATAAAACATTGTAACCAAACAAATTTCTTTATCCTCTTTTAAACAATGCAAACATTTGTTTAGGGCTCTACATTCTCCCCTCAATTATAATCGCTATGTCCTCATAACGTAGGAGAAAAAAAAACATTCTAATTTGTCACAGTGAGAAAACATGTATTAACCTCATAGCATCTTGTTGTACAATTCTCAACTTAATGTCTTAATCTGTTACTTCAGCATAAACAGGTCTCTCTAGGTATAAAAGCAAAAGAAAACCTATATTTGAGCCAACTCTTACAGCACTGACTTATTCAAACTACTGCCGTGGCCTTAAAGTAATTGCACAAGTACTCAACTTTCTGGAGGGCATATTCAACCTCAAATAGATGGTAGAACTGTATCTAACAGGGTTTACAGCTTTCTACTTGAGCAAGGACTGGCTCAACCTTCGGCATACCAAGAGTATCATATGTGAATCTCTTAGTCACAGTTCTGGTTCTCTGAGACCTTCAGCAGATCTTGGCACATCAGAGTGTATTCTGATTTTCATTACTTGATCTCCACCTCACTAGATCTGCACTGGACTGGTAACGTTATCAAAGATCTGGTACTTGACTCACATCATGTAAATCGTCAGTGTCATTGTTCAGTAAATGTTCCTGAATTAGACTCTTCAGAGTTAAGAGTCTCATTTCTTGTATCCCGAAAGTGTTCCACAATCTCTGTGACATTCTCAGAAACTACTGCATCCTTCTGAGAAGTTTCTGTTCTCCTTAGTGTCCACTGACAATCTTCCTGCCTCTGAAACCATAATTCATACACGCTTCATCCTCACTATCAGAACTCCCCAGCACTCTGATCAGCTCTGACTTCTACTTCGCCTTCCAGCTGTATCCTGAACTTCCTGTTCTGGACTCTCACGCATTTCAACATTTTTCTCTGTCTCAGAACCCTCCTTCTAGGCTGAGGGACACTGTGAGGAACTTCTTGTCTCAACTCTTGTCCAATAGGAAGAATGTGATTCCTAAGTGCAGGGATCTTTTAATGTCCAGTTCCACTTCTGGCTTAAGCCTAAAACACAGGCAAGTTAGTGATCTGACTCTTGGACTATTACAAGGCCCAGTACTCCATCTGTCTGCCAACTTATGCTTTCCTTGCAGTCCAAGATTTCTTATCAGCACTCTGTTCCAGGTAGCAGTTGAGAGTAACGTTAGTTTCTGATCATATCTCCTTATTTCCTGCATTTTTCTTCTCTTAGCATTTTCTTCTGCAGCCCATATGCATACTTCCAATTCCTGCTGCATGGTTTTTGCCAAACCGCTGATAAGTCTTTTGTGGAAGTTCCATCACTCTGACACACCAAAACTCAGGTCGATGGGGAGTCTGGCCTCCCTTCCATACATAAGGAAGTAAGGAGAATAATTCTGTAGCTTCGCTTCAGACTGCAGTTGTACACATGTACTCAGATGTCCAATGACGGGCTCCATTGCTGTTTCTGACTTTCGGATCCAGGGTCCCCAACATGTCCAGTAGAAGTGTCCGCTGAACTGCCTGGCCGCGGATCGCTCCTGGGGGTGGTACGGCGTTGTCCGATTTCTCCACTTAACAGATCAAACAACTCACATGGATGAGCTTGTTTCCAAATCCCGAATTCTGTCCGAAAGTATCTGCCTAGGCAGACCATTATACGAATGCAAGTATTTTTCCCACAGAACCTTTGCAACTGTGGACGCCTTCTGTCCTTAGTCGGGAATGCCTGTGCATATCGGGTGTAGTGGTCCGTGATGACAAGACATTACAGATGTTCTGGAGTCCGGCTCAATGGAGAGAAAATCCATGCACACAAGATCCATTGTCCGCTACTGTACAAGTGTGACAAAGTGTGCAGCTTCCCTTTGGCAGAGTCTTCCGCTTACGATCTGGCCAGGTCTGCAGTACCTTGTCACATCAACCTTCATTCGGGGCCAGTAAAATCTCTCTCTTTCACAAACCCACAGGTTTTGTCGAACGCTAAGTGACCAGGAGTCACTATGAAGTGACTTTAAAACTACTGCATGGAACTTCTTTGGTAGACACAACTGTTTATGATGAGATCTGTCTGGGGCTTTAGTGCATCGGGAAACATCACCCCATTCTCCAGCACCAACTTGTCCCATTCTCTCCTGATCACTGCAAGATCCTGATGAATTTCTTTTTTCTTAATTGTGACAGATTCTCCTTTTCAAAGCTCTCCATATCTCCTCAAGACACTTGATCATCTTGCTGGGCAGTGAGGACAGGTCCACAGAACTCAACTCTGGAGTCTGAGCATCCAGTGTGCTGTTGCAGTATGCTTTAGGACTGGACTCTAGAGGATCCTCCTAGTGACGTTACTAATTCTGCTGGACACTTGCCAGGCAACCGGATGGGTCCTGAACTGGGAGCTTACACAACGCTCACTCCAGAGGATGGATATCACCCATTCCTGGTCCTCACTGTCCTGCATGAGGACGACGCGACAAAGCGTCAGCATCAATGTTTTGTCTCCCCAGGCCTGTACTTGAGACTAAAGTCGATACTGAGAGGGTCATAACCACCTATGTCCGACAGCATCCAACTTCTGGCAGCTGTCAGAACATACACGGGCTGGTTGTCGGTCTGTACTTCAAATTTAGCTCCGCACAGGTAATCGCGTAGCTTGTCAACGACTGCCCACTTTTAATGCCGCCAAGAACTCCAGTTTGTGGACTGCAGTTCTTCTCTCAGAAGGCTAAACTTCTGCTGACAAATGCTACAGGTCGTAACCCCTCTCCTTGGTCCTGATACAAGACCCCACCCAACCCCTTCACAGCAGGCATCAACATGCAGGGACATAATGGAGCTGAGGATTTTGCAAAGATCAACACAGGAGCCTGGGTAAGTCTCCCCCTTCAATCTCCTAAAGCAGTCGCAAGCATCAGTCCATCTATTCAAATGGATCAGAGGCTTTATAGTACTCTGCTCTGACTGAGTCCCGCTTTATCTTCTTCAAACTCGCTGTCGCCAGACATCCTTGCAAATAACTGATTAAGTGGGTAGGACACTTTTTGAATAGTCTTTCACAAATCTTCCAGAACATCCACAGAACCCAAGAAAGAACGAGTTCTAAACGTCGGTGGTTTGCGCCAGGACTGTACAGCATCAATCTTTGAGGGTCAGTTGAGACACCATCTGAGACACAATGTGTCCAAATATAACTGACAGAGGTCTGACAGAAGGTGCACTTGTCCAAAGACAACTTCAAACCTTCATCCGCAGGCGATCCAACACCTTAATCAGCCGCTTCATGCTCCTCCAAGGTCCTTCCGAAATGATGAGGTCATCCAGGTAAACTAATACCTCCAACAAATTCATGTCCCCAACTGTCCTTCCATAACTCTTGAAAAGTCGCTGAGCTCCAATCCCTTTGTGGCATTCTCTTGAAACTGATAGAACTCTACCGGGCAGATGAATGCCGCTTTTCTTGATCTGCTTTTACCCAGAGGGATCGATAATATCCACTTCTGAGATCCAAATACACTGGAACCACTTGCTCCCATTCAGGCAAGCCAATGCATCTTCAATGCGTGGACAGTATATTGATCTGGGACAGTACGCTCATTTAACGCCCTGTAATCCACGCACATCCTGATCTGTCCATTCTTCTTCCGTACTACGACAATCGGAGAAGCATAAGGACCTGACTCTGTGATAATCCTGCCCCTTTCAACTTCTCCAAATGCTGCCTGACATCCTCCAAGTCAGCTGGCGGAAGACGCCGTGACCTTTCACGAAAAGGCTTATCCTCTGTCAGTCTAGCGATGCTGGGTACTCCTTTGAACATCCCACATCAAATTCATCACATGAAAAGACTCCTTCCCTTCTCCAACATCTTTTCAATCAGCCGTTGTCTCCATTCTCTGTCAAAGGAGAATCACCAAAATTAAATGAATTCTTGTTCAAGTTTGCCTGACTCACTACTCGTTGGGCTTAGAGATCGTAGGACAATCCCAACAGGAAAACATGAGCAATAGCCATTCTCGCTTAACCGCCATGGGGCGAGAGGAGCATTTCTGATTGTAACTCCAATCCTTTTGACTTGACAACGCCAGTAGACTGCACTTCCGGGGTTACTAGAGTTCCTCAGGAAACTACGGTTCCTCTGGTTTAATCCACTAACAAGGTCTTATTAGAAATAACAGCAGAGTATTTTAGAATCTATAAACCCTAGCATTCTCCTCGAGACAGCCTCTCAGTGGCTTAGGTGAAGATACTCAGACAGTCTTCTCTTCTGTCATCCTCGTCACACTTTTCCACTGCAATGACCTCATTCATACATTTCGATTTCAGGATGGACAGTTAAAGCATGAAGAAAATCATCTCCCACTTTATCTTGCACGCCTCCACCAGCTTTTTCTACTACAGATGTATTTGTTCTACCAGAATGTTGACATCTCCTTTTCATGACAGCTGACAAAAACCAACACAAGTGCATCGATGGATTCTGCTACTCCTGCCACAGATCCTGGAACCCAATTCAAAGACAGACAGCCATCATAGGGGTACTGCTGCCTGCTTAGCCCCATATCTCCAAATTCTATTGGTGTCAATGGCAGATGCTTGCTATTTCTCATAGAAAGATCTTAAGGCAGCAGAGTGACTTGTGATCCACTATCCAGCAAAGCTTTGCATAGATTCCTTCCACCTGGATAGAAGAACAGAGCCAGGTCCCACTCAACCTGCTCGAATATTTGCTGGCTCAACTTGACTCTTGCACATTGTGGAACGTGTCTCTCCCGAGCTTCAGGCCGCTCTCTACTGAGCCCCGGAGAAGTTTCCCCGATGATCACTGTCTCATCTCTGATGAGTCGCTGGTTTACTTTCCTGAGATTTTCTTCATTGTTACAATCACGCTTCAGATGCCCCATCTTCCCCATACATCTGTACACAAAAACACCAGCTTTGATCACTGGTCTGATTGGTGTTTACTCTGCAGTTGCAGATAGACTGTGCATAGTAGGACGATCATGGGTTACTGGTTCTTTGCTGCAGCTGACAAGCGTGACACTTCATTTTTCAAACTCTAATCTCCTTTTTCAGCTTCTACTTGAGTCTGCAAGGTTAGTATTAGCAGATGATTCTTCTTGGTGAGGACACTACAGACACGGAAGCATTTTTAGACTGTAATGAACTCCGGCTGTTCGCTATGTTTTCTTCTCTCACTTCATTAATTCATTAAAAGAAGGAGGGGCACAAAGCTTGGTGGGTCATCCTCAGCCGAGATAGCCACCACAGGATCGTACTCTTGACAGGGCACCTCTGACAATCTGCCAGATTCAAGATGATTCAGGCAGAATATTCTATGCCTTTCTTCCTTAGCATACTGTGCAACATCCTGTCCAACCTCAGCATGTAGGCGGAGAGCTTCTTTCTCCCCATTCTGTAAGTGTTCAAACTTTAACATCAATCGGTGCAGCATCCTCAGTAGTGCCAAATGTTGACTCTACACACTGATAATCACTGAAAGTAGCAGTTGGTTTCAGTCTTTTCTAAATCTAACAACATCGGGCTGCAGGATCTCTGAGACACTCTACGTCTCTGCTTCTTGATATCAGAACACTGCCATTCTTCCAGAATGTGGGTAGTCTGCTCTACCCAAACCTCATAATTTCATTCTCCCCAGGAGGAGTTGGAACATGAATCCTGGAGAAAGGACGCAGCCTTCATCCCACTCTCCTCTGATGAAGCCACATGACACGTTTGGACAAGAGAGTTTATGCATCAACTAATTTAGTGTTGAGGCTGTGGCAGGGAAACAACACTTGGGATGTCAGTTAATGATTTGCTCCTCTTTTTGGAGGAAAGAGATCAATTTAGACTGAACTCTTCCTCTCTCTGCTTAGGGTTTTAGTTGCTACATGAACGACTCATGTACCAGGGACCAACCTCAGGTCCTCCACCTCTAAGGAATAGATATCTCGAGATGCTACAAGCTATTTCAATCAAAAATAAACTGATATTGCTTTTAGTTTCATCAGAGTGACAGATCAAGCACTTTGCATTTTCCAATCTCAGAACAGTATCCAGCACATCATAGACTACTCTGTCATCACAGTTCGTAGGCACCTTGCTTAAAATAAGAACTCTGTCCAACTCCAACGCTTTTCTCTCTGCAATTCATGCAATAATCTCATTAACCTCCATTTGTTCCTGTTGCACCAATGTTCAAAAAAAAAAAAAAAATGGCAGCTGCTAAACAGTCTGAAATTTAATAATCTGAAATCTGACAATCTGAATAATCTGAAACTATCCCGGACGCAGCCCCCACAAATGTAGCCCCTCTCCCGCTGTACGGCTCAGACAATGACTAGGGAAAGTTTTAAATCAAACTAAAACAAAAAAAAATGTCTAGGCGAGAGTTACATCTAAATTACTCCGTGAATAGTGATTCACAAATTACCAAGAATTAAAACATTCAAATACCACTCGGGTCTCTGTGATATCAGTATGAAATGTCAGATGTATGATGAACTATAACCTGTATGACTTTTTAAACTTGTTTTTATTAAATCACTTGAGTAAGTGGGCAATTAAATTCACATGTTTCAACAATATTTCAAACACAAAATAAAATATAAAAATAACCCAAAGTTCTGTAAACCCAATATTACCCAGCTGATTTTCTAAAGGTTCAACGCTACGCTTAGTTGGAGCCTCTTGTGATGAAACAAACTGTAACACGCTACTCACGAATCCAGGAACTAGATTTCACTGGCGAATAATAATCGCGACCCTTGATGAACGATGAGATGCAAACGCACAGCCTCCATGACGCTGCGCTTAATCCAATGAACTTCCCGTCCCTCGAACAAGCAAATGAACTCCACGAAGATCCTCCTCCACCTCGCGACCCTGACTCGACGATCTCTCAGTTCCTGAAAGATCTACCTGCAGTCTTCTCTGGTCGGCAGAACTCACGCCAGGCTGGGGTGTGTGCAGATGCTGCCTTCAGAAACTCTTCGGCGCCTCTTATGGCAGCGGCGCGATGTGTGATGCTGCCTTCAATTAATATATATTTACAGAAACGCTTCTAAACTTAGACCGGCCACTGAAAATGTCTATTAATGAGATGAATGAGCTTCTTTCACAGACACTTCTTCTTTGCACCACGTTGCTCTGACTCTCTCAACGGAAAAAACCCGCAGCACGTGACTACGCTCCTTTAACCCCGCACTTTGAACTTAAGGGGGTCAAAGTCCTTGTTCCTCAGGACGAGATAATATTAGCAGAAAATACAACAAAATTAAAGTCCTTGTTTTAGTTCTGGTATTAAATACCGCTTACACTTTTTTAGAGAAGTCTTAAAGGAACATATATAAAACAAAAAAAAACAAATCAAAGATAAAACATTGTAACTAAACAAATTTCTCTTTATCCTCTTTAAACAATGCAAACATTTGTTTAGGGCTCTAAGCATACGGTAATGCCATTTGAGTTACATGGAGCTTCAGCCACCTTTCAGAGGCTTATGGATGGAATACTTGCTGATATGACCAGCATGCGCATACTCTGGATAATGTAGTGATCTATAGTCATCAGACATGGCCAGAATACCTAGATCATCTTAGTGATGTTCCTACAAAGACTTCAAAAGCTGGACTTACTATTAATTTGGCTAAATGTTCATGGGCTCAATCAGAGGTAAAATATCTGATACTTCCTTGGTCAAAGGCAACTAAGCCACAAGTGGAAAAGCTTAGAGCCATCCAAAATATCCCTAGACTACAAAACAAAAAAGCAAATAAGACTACTTGGGTTTAATTGCAGGTATCGCAGATTTATTCCCCATTTTTCATCTCTGGTCACCCCATTAACAGATCTGACTAAAAAGATTCTTCCAAGTTCCACTGACCAGGGAGGTGAAGAAGCTTCTTGTGGCACTCAAGACTTAACAGGCCAAGATCCACCCTGCAGAGTCCTGAGACTTTTCAAAAAGGTTTCTTGTACAGGTGGATGCTTCAGGATGTTGGCCTAGGAGCAGTTTGGCCCAAGGAGAGACTGGATGTGAGCGATCAGTGTTATTCCTTAGCAGAAAACTTTTTGAGAGAGCGAAGTTATCTCCATCAGAGAAAGAAGGATTGGCAATTAAATGGGCTGTGGACTACTCACAGTACTATCTTCTGGAAGAGAATTCACATTGCAAACAGACCATCACATTAAAGTGAATGCAATCCATGCAAAACACAATACTAGAATACTGCACTGGTGTCTGGCTTTGCAACCCTATAAATTCACAATTGAGCATTGTCTAGGTAAAGAATCTATAGCAGATTACTATCACGCTTACCTTACTAATTCAGTTCAGAGGGGTAAAGGAGAAATGTGATAAAGTAAGGATGTGAAATACATAAAGATGAATAACCATTCCACATCGTTTTGTTTGAAATAACTTTATTTGTTTTTTATTTTTCCAGTCACATGGAAGGTGCACATTCCAGTGTGACTTGTGTTTTGTGGTGGTTTCTGAGTTTGCAAAACAAGAGAAAATTGGACAGTTGAACAAATAACTTTTGAGTAATTAATTTATGGTTTTGTCTTACCTTTCCCTTTGGTGCAAGCCTTTGTGAGGGCTGCCCGTATGAAGCTCCTATTTATTCCATCCATGGAAAGGAGAGTCTGTTCTACACCCATGTGGATATTGTTTTTTCTTTTTTGCATGTCTTTTGACAAATGTTTGTATAGGGAAATAAGGAAAACAGTTCAAGATGTTAATGGTGTTGTTTGTGTAGGTTATACCTTTATTGATTATGATAATTATGAATTGTCATTTGAATCAGCTTTCCAATTCAAGTTTGGGGAATTGAATCTAAAAGATTCACGTTAGTATGTAATTCAAATACACCTTTAAATCACCAATACGTCCAGCGTTTTAGGGCAATTTAATGGTGTTACCAATATGAATTTACTCTGTGATCAGCAAACAAATCAATTGACTTTACTTCGCTTATCTGATCTTCTCGCTTTACTCTATGCAGGTAACAACGGATCTAGGCATGAGTTTGACTTTCCAGTTACATAACACACAAACAAGAATTCGTAATACAATGAAAACATCAATACAATTTATTAAACAGTACCTACTAATTGACAAGACTATACTTCGGAGAAGACTAAACATACACACATACACATACATTCATACACACATTCAATGGTTGGAAGGAAGATTTGATAATTGTCTGTCCAAAGTCTGTTAGCTAGTTCTTGAGATCGCACTTAGAGCTCCAACAAAGCAAAGTTAGGGCTTATTCGCTATATGTGTCTGGGCGCCATCTGTGCAAAGAGATGAAAAGGTAGTTTTACCACTGGCTGGTCTGGGGAATCCCGGCTTGCTGATTGGGCAGGCTCGTCTGCGGATGACGGGTCGGGCTTCGGCTGTCGGAATGAAGTCTCTAGCTTGGTGGTTCGCTTGGATGAACCGGTTGGTTATGGAAAGGGCAGTGGTGTCCATGGAGTGATGTGACGGAGCGGACTGCAGCCGAGGGTATCGGGTCGTTCTTGTTCAGAGTCTTCTAACTTCCAAGTTCCAAAGTTTCTCCGCTTTCCCGCGGCAATTCCTGCAGCTGCACTAATTTCCTTCACTCCGTGGTTCCTACAGTTCTTCTCGACTGACCGACCGACTGCCTCTTCTCAACTCAATCCCGAGTAACGGCGCGGTCCACGCCTGCTTTCGACTGCCTCGCATACTTATCCCAGTTAGAACTGGACATTCGCACTTGTTCCTTATCAAAAGCTTATAAGTGGAATACACTGTTGTGCATTGCACAAACACACATATTCATTCACCACGATATTGGAACATCGTGTTTCCAATCTGATATCAAACATGCTATCTAGCGCTTGCGGAACGCTCTGTTAGAGGATTATTTAACGAGTATATAGCGGTTCCTACATACATCCCAAAACATTTATGAAGCAGTTATTTACAGATGAACTTTATTTGTTTGAAAGGAAAGCATTTAGATTGTTCGTTTAGTAGTTTTATGTGTGTCCTGGCAGTTCCTTTGATTGTAGCGTAAAAGGAAAAAGGCGCGCTTTTATGAATGTATGTTGGGACAGACAACCTCCTGGGGGTTGGCGCGTGAGGCTGTCCTGACCACGTTGATTCACCGCGGAGTCTTATCACCTTTGACTTGGTGGGCTTGGTAGAACTGGTCCCCAGGTCAGTGTGCACAGAACGGTTATCGCATTGGTCGATCAGATGTTGCGTGTTTTCAATCATCCCAATCTTGACGGGTACTCGGATTGGCCGAGCTCACTGCAGCGATACAGTCCCTTGAGAATGTTTGGTAGACTTATGTGCGCTCTGCACGCTTCTCTGTGGACCATCTTGATTGCCTTGAGAACTGGGTGTGGAGGATGCGCTGGACATTTTACGACCTGGTTCTAGAGCGCCATTCCCCTTTTATGGTTCGTGGTCTGTTCATCAAGGCCCTACATTTGTATCACACATCAATGTGTACATTTTTTCAGTGAAGCAGTTTTAGAGAAACTGTGGGATTGGGCTATTTGAAATTTAGGGAGGTGCATCACCTATAAAGTCTAACTGTTGTCTCCAAGAGAAACAGAGAGAGATGGAAGGGATGCCAAAAGGGAGTGGTAGCCAATTTTTCTCCTGATGCCCTTTGTATGCAAGCCTTGATGTGAATTTTCTTGTTGTTTTGATTTATTTTGTACTTTGTTTTTCCGGTTTCTATTTTTAACATTCAGTGCCAGCAGAGGAGCCCTCTCCGATTACTGACTCGAGCCGCTCCTCTATCACTACTTCTGTTTGGTGCTATTTAACTGTAGAGCACCATGCTCTATGCGGGCATTGCCAGCCTGTCTGCCTTACCGAATGCCACCCACGTGCTATTGATCATCATTGTGTATGACCATTGCTGCTTTATCGACTCACGGTTTCACTTGATCTTCTCATTTGTTACGGTAACCGATCTCTATTGAACTTGTTATTGACCTTTGCCTTCCTTCTCACTTTGCCCACAGATATCCCTTTGTGTATGCGTTTGCCTTCCGGACTGATATTACTGTTGCCAACCCTTGCTTGTCTTTTGACCATTCTTTATCTGTGTGTGTGTTTCTAATAAACATCTGCAAATGGGAATCGCAGTCGGCTCCGCCTCCTCCTTACAGAATACTTCGCCAGACCAGACTCCAGCTGATGTAACACACATGCAACGATTGATGGCATACCAGAGAGCGCTGAAAGGTTACTAGTCCTTAATTGAATCAACTGCAGTCGGTGAACGAACACCACCAGTACATTCGAATCTACCACCTACTACGTCTTCTTACGGCAACCTGTCTTACCCGGAAAAGTTTGACGGTTCTGCTGAATGATGCAAAGGTTTCATCTACCAGGTCAGGTTGTATTTGGAGTTTCAGCATGGTAGATTCAACAATGAAGAAACCAAGGTGCATTTATTATGACGCTACTGACAGGAATGTTTATTGACTGGGTGATCAGAGTTTGGGATACAGATCCCCACATCAAGACATCTGGTTAACTATTTTTACAGATGCTACGAGAGGTGTTTTTCTGAATATCCCAGGGGCAAGGACATTCCCAACACAGCTGATGGATCTGTCTCAGGTAAACGCACTGCTGCTGATCATGCTATTGAGTTCCAGACGCTCGCTGCTCAAAGTGGCTGGAATGATATCGTACCTGGGCGTGACTTCAATGAGTCTCACGGCAGAATTACAGAGTGGAATTGGCGCAAAGTGAGGACTTATCCTTCTGATCTCACAACTTAACTATCCGTATTGACAATCTTAAGCGCCCAGGCAATTCTCACAACTAAAATAAAGCGCCGCTCTAAGATCACGAGCCAGGAAAAGCAGATGCTTAATGACACTGAGTTAATGGAAGACTGAACCCATGCAAGCAGACTCCAACGGTTCTATTGAAGAACGCTGAAGCACAGCGCTGCCTTCAACTATGCTTTTACTGTGGAGAAGGAAAACATTATCAGGATGACTGTCCTCACAGACTCCACCACCGCCAACCGGGTAAATATGGATCATTTTTACATGCCCAGCAACAAGGCTCTGGCGTTACCTATCATGCTTGTGAATAAACAATGTAAATGTTATGTTGACAGCAATGGTTGACTTGGCGCCTCGAACATCATCAGTCGTGAGGTAGTGCTCTAGTGCCATCACATTCCTTCTCAACCCTGTGAATCTGTTTTGCTGGATTAAGACCATTAATGACGGCGACATCGGAAGGGGCGTTTCATAGAACTAGGACTTTAGCCCAGGCTGACATGTCTACAAGGAAGCCATTACGCTCTATATTGTTGATCCATCCAAGTATGAAGTAATCGACCCCTGGCTCTCTACACGACCCAATCCATATCCCGGGGTAGAGGTGAGTTGTAATGGTCTCACACTTGTATGTACGAACAGATGCTTTAAGTTGTATCACTCAAAGAACTGCTCACCACCAGTATAGAGTCCAGATGATCAAAGCGAGAGTCAAGATACCAGTATGCTACAGTCAACTTTCAGAAGTAAGCTAGCAAATCAAGGGCAACAGAATTACCACCTCACCGACCATGGATCTGTGCGGATAGACTCCTCCTACCTTCTCAATGGCTGGATGTCTAAGTGGTGCCTGAGAACAACATAGGCTTGAGTAGACAATTGGATGAGTTTCAGGCAGACCTGACCTGTTGAAAAGAGATGGTTCACCCTCTTGGGGTGGTGCCGCCTTCATTCAGAAATATGGTATATAGTCTTATAGCTCCAACCATGACCAACTAGTGCCCAGGCGTCAGAAGCAGACAGACCGCTAAACCGACCGCCTGCTAGCTGCCTCACGGGCCACAGAAGGCAGCACTCAGCACATAGAGACTTTTCTTCACCCAGATATCACACTATAGAGACTGTGTCTGTTCCTAATTAGAATATGCAGAGAACGCCCAAACCTAATCAAAAGCAATAATTTAATTAATGTCCAACAAATTAAAACTACCTTATAATTCAAATAAGCAACCGATAAAACTTGCCTGCTAAATATTAGATCACTTCTACAAAGCACTTCATGTATATGATTTGATCAATGATCAGAAGCTAGATTTGCTTTACTTGACAGAAACCTGGCTAAAACTAGATGATTATATTACTCTAAATGAATCTACCTCCCAAAATTATTTCTTTATAAAAATGAGCTACGTTTAAAAGGTAGAGGGGAGGTGTTACATAATTTATAACAATATTCTTACTTCTCAGAGGGTAGGCTTTAAATATAACTCATTTGAAGTTTTGGTGCTGTATATAACATTATCTACAGAATCATGTGCTAGTGATAAATCTTCTGTCATGTTTGTACTGGCTACTGTATACAGGCCAGCAATTGTGGGTACAGCATAATAGATTTCATTAAAGAATTTGCTGATTTTCAACTGAGTTAGTACTGGCCGCAGATAAAGTCTTAATTGTTAAGTATTTTAATATCCTTTATGTTGATAATGAAAAGACTCATTAGGATCAGCTTTCAGACATTTTAAACTCCATTGGGTTAGACAACACGCCTCTCTGGACCTACTCATTGTCAAATCATACTCTAGATCTAATACTGTCACATGGAGTGGATGTTAAAATGGTTGAAGTACTGCAGCAAAGTGATGACATTTCAGATCACTATATCTAGTCTTGTGTGAACTCTGTATAGTTAAACCTGTAAACTCTGCACCTTATCATGGGCATGGTAGAACCATCACTTCCACCACAAAAAAAGAAAGCTTTCTAAATAACCTTCCTGACTTATCTCAATTCTTAGTTCATCCAATACGATGCAAAACTTGATGATGTAACAGAAACTATGCACTCTCTTTTCTAGCACTTTAGATACAGTTGCTCCTTTGCACTTAAAAAAGATAAAAGAAAACAATCTGACTCCATATAATGACAACACGCACCCTAAAGAGGAGCAGCCCGGAAAATGGAGCGCAGGGTGGAGAAACCAAATTAGAAGTATTTCAGACACCTGGGCGGGAGAGTATGTTGTCACAGAAAAGCATTAAAATAGCAAGATCTGATTATTTTTCATCCTTTAGAAGAAAACAAACACAACCCCGGCATTTATTCAGTACAGTGACTAAATTAACAAAAATAAAGCACAGCAGGAAAGCAATATGCCCCAAGAGTATAGCTGCAAATGAGTTCATGAACTTCTTACTCTTCTAAGATTGATACCATCAGAGATAAAATTGTAACTATGCAGCTGTCAACCACAGCTCTACATCAGATAATGAGCTTTAGATCCTAAGGAAAATTAATTTTCATTATAGGAGAAGAAGACTTACAAACTTGTTAAATCATCTAAACCAGCAACATGCATGTTAGACCTCATTCCATCTAAACTATTAAAAGATCTGCTTCCAGAAGTCATAGATCCTATTTTGAACATTATTAATTCATCATTGTCATTAGGATATGTTCCAAAACCTTTAAACTGGCTGTAGTTAAACCTCTCATTAAGAAACCACATCTTTGATCCCAAAGACTTAGTAAATTACAGACTAATTCTAATCTCCCTTTTCGTCAAAGATACTAGAAGGAAGGTAGTATCCTCACAACTGTATTCCTTTAGAAAAAATGGTGTCTGTGAGGATTTCCAATCAGGTTTTAGACCGTACCATAGTACTGAGACTGCTCTCATTAGAGTTACTAATGACCTGCTTCTATCATCTGATCGTGGTTTTATCTGCATAGTGCTATTAGATCTAGCGCAGCATTCGATACTATCGATCACAACATTCTCTTGGATAGACTAGAAAACTATGTTGGCATTAGAGGCCGCCTTTAGCATGGTTTATACATCACATCTATCTGACCGCCATCAGTTTGTGGCATTAAATGAGGAGGGTATCATATCGATCAAAAGTGAAATATGGAGTTCCTCAAGGCTCAGCAAGCAGGACCGCATTTTTCAACCTTACATGTTACCTCTGGGGAGATATTATCAGAGTCATGGCGTTAGCTTTCACTGCTATGCTGATGATACTCAGCTCTATATTTCTCAGCGCAGCCTGGTGATACACACCAAATTGAGAATCTAACAGAATGCATAGGGTCGATATAAAAAAGCTGGATGATGAGTAACTTCTTAATGTTAAATTCTGAAAAACAGAGGTGTTGACCTAAAACCCCACATATAATAATCTCCAGAACACAGCCTATCACTTCTGATGGCTGCTCTGTTAATTCTTCATCATCAGTTAGGAACCTAGGGTGTGCTGTTTGGATCAGCACCTTTCCTTTGAAAATCATGTTTCTAGCATCTGTAAAACTGCGTTTTTCCATCTTAAAAATATATCTAAATTACGACCTATAAAGCTTTCAACCTCTAATGCAGAAATATTAATTCATGCGCTTATGACCTCAAGGTTAGATTATTGCAATGCTTTATTGGTGGTTGTTCTGCACGCTTTAATAAACAAATCTCAGCTAGTCCAAAACGCAGCAGCCAGAGTCCTACTAGAACTAGGAAGTATGATCACATTAGGCCCAGTTCTGTCAACACTGCACTGGCTCCCTATCAAACATCGAACAGATTTAAAATCCTACACTACCTATAAAGCCCTGAATGGTTTAGCTCTCAACACTCTGAGCGAGCTCTTATCACATTATAGTCCTGCACAGTCCGCTGCAAGCCTCAAAACTCTGGCCATTTGATACTCTAGAATATCAAAATCAATCAAGTGGCGGCAGATCATTTCCTATCTAGCACCTGCAAACTCTGGAACAATCTCCTAACTCTGTTCGGGAAGTAGACACACTCTGCCAGTTTAAATCTAGATTAAAGACACATCTTTTTAACTTAGCCTACACATAACACATCAACACAATCTTTTTATTATTCAAATCATAAAGGATTTTTAGGCTGCACATTTAGATTTGCTGGAACCGAACATTCATTTCCAAAACAGAAGTGTACTTGTGACATCGTGAAAAGAATGGCATCTACGCCATTATTAGTCCTGTTTCTTTCTCAATCTGTTTTCACAGTTTGTATCCAGACTAGATGGGTGGATCAGCACCTGTGAGATTATGTTCATCAGAGACCAGAAACCTAGATGCGCTGGGCTGACAGATCACCAGGATCCTGATGCACACACACACACGCACACACTAAGTCATTTACACTACCTGACGCTGCGTTTAAAATTGAACTGGAGGTTATGCTGGGCGTCCGGTCAGAGGAGAACTGACCCCAACTGAGTCTGGTTTCTCCTGCTGCTTTTTTCTCCATTCTATGCATGGGGTTTTGTTTCTTGGCCGCTGTCGCCTCTGGCTTGCTTGGTTGGGGACACTTAACTTCCAGTGACTATCGTTGAATTGACTACAGAGACCGCTCTTTGCATTTAATAAGAAATTGGTCACTCGCTACTATATATCCCTGTCATTATACTGTACAGTGCTTTGATGCAACCTGTGTTGTTAAAAGCGCCATATAAATAAAAATGATTGATTGATTGATTGATACCTAACGCCATGCCACCCAAAAGCAAGGTATACCTGTTGTCACTCACTGAAAGCCAGGTTAATGGAGGAATATATTAATGAGGCTCTACTTTGGGTTCATTAGACCTTCCACATCACCTGCAGCAGCTGATTCTTTTGTTGGTAAGAAGGATGGAGGCTCGCGCTCATGCATCGACATCGAGGCTCAAATAACGCTACAGTCAAGTTCCCATATCCTACTCCTTTAGTTCCATCAGCTCTAGAACAACTACGTGAGGCAAAAGGTGTATACTTAAGTTAGACCAGAGTGCCTATAACAACCTGATAAGGATCAAGGAGGGAGATTTGAGTGAAGACTGCTTTCATGATCTACTAGAGGGCACTAAGTGAGCATCTCAAGCAGGTCGTATGGGCCAGCTAATGCTCCAGCTGTATTCCAGTCTTTTTATCAATCGAGATCTTCAAAGAAATCCTGAACACATACGTAGTGGCTTATATTGATGACATCCTCATCTACTCAAAGAATGAAGCCGATCACATTGGACATGTCAAAGAGGTTCTTTCCAGGTTACTAAAACAATTGTGCTGTTTGTCAAGGAGGAGAAATGTGAGTTTCATGTGTCTCAAACTTCGTTTCTAGGTTTTCAAATCAGTCACCAGAGAGGAGGATGGACGAGGACAAGGTTAAGGCAGTTACGGAGTGGCCTCAACCCACTACTGTCAAGGAGCAGCAACGGTTTCTAGGGTTTGCAAATCTCTACAGACGCTTTATCCAAAACTATAGTACCGCGGTTGCACCACTCAACTTCTCTCTTAAAGGGAAAAGCCGCCAAAGCTGGGAGATGGAATGAGGAGCAATTAAGGCGTTTTCCAACCTCAAGGAACGTTTTCACCACAGCCTCAGTTCTCAAACATCCTGATCCTGAAACTACCGCTTATCGAGAAGTGATGCATCGGATCATGGAGTTGAGCTGTTCTCTCACTGCTTCACGGTCAACCAGGGAAACTTTACACTTGTGCTTTCTTTTCTAGAAAACTAACAGCAGCAGAGAGAAATTATGACGGGGAAACAAAGAGCCGTTATCCATGAAAGCGGCCATTGAGGAGTGGAGACATCACAGGAAGGAGCAGTGCACCCATTCCAAGTCATCACGGATCACAAAACCTTGAATACATCAAGGGAGCTAAAAGGGCTGAACTTCAGACAGGCAAGATGGGCACTGTTTTTGTACGCTTTTCAATTCACTGTCACCTATCGCCCAGGTTCCAAGAACAGCAAGGCTGACGACTGTCCCAAGATATGACGACCACTGGCGAGGAGTCTCGGATAACATTCTGCCACCCACGTAATCCTGGCACCAGTGTCCTGGGGATATTATGGAGGAGCTGCAGAGGAATTGCAGCATGAACCAGCACTTCAATGTCCCACCGTAACACACGCATCATCTACAATACGCCAACGCATCTCCTCCAATGGGTGCATACTTCACTGAGTTCAGGTCATCCAGCAGGCATCAACAGAATATTACAGTTGGCGTAGAACGCCTTTTGGTGGTCACAATATCCCGGGATGTGACGAACCATGTCAAGGCCTGCCAGGCATGTGCACAATGCAAGACCCCCAGAGAATTACCTGCCAGTTTACTAAAGCCTTGCCCATTCCTCAACGACCATGGTCTAACTCTATCTATTGATTTTGTCACAGATTTACCATTGTCTAACGGTTTCACAGTCATCTTAGTCATTATCGAGCAGATTTTCTGTCATGCCGACAATTCCTATGAAGAACCTCCCACCGCCATGGAAACTGCCCTCTCTGTTCGAGCATCGCCAGGATCTGGTACGGATTACCCGAGGACATAGTGAGTGATAGAGGTACTCAGTTGACTTCTCAAGTATGAGGGCTTTCTGTAAACACTCCTCAACATTAATGTGAATCCCACTCTCAGGTTACCACCCACAGGCTAATGGACAGGTCGAGAGACTTAATCAGAGATCGAGGTACCTTCAACCTATTGCCACAGAGAACAACACAGGTGGTCAGAGTTTTTACCATGGGCTGAGTATGCTCAGAATTCACTAGTCAAGCTAGCTACAGGTATGACCCATTCCAGTGTGTCCTCGGCATCAGCCGCCATGTTCCTTCGTGGTCAGAGAACCATCCAAATGTCCCAGCCGCTGGATGATTGGATTCAGAGGGAGTGAGAAGGTGTGGATAGTGCTCATGTGCATTTTAAAGATCGATCAGGTATCAGGAGATCTGCTAACTGCCACAGACTTACATCCCCCCATATCAACCTGACAAAGGGGTCTGGTTTCTCGACGACACTGAAGATGGGCTGCCCAGTAAGAAGCTGCTTCAAGGTATGCTGGATAATTCAAGATAATAAAACAAGTGAATGATGTCACATACCAACTTGAACTGCCTACTAATTATCATATATTTCCATCCTTTCATGTATCCTCCTCAAACTGGTCCACCGGAGCTGACCCTGGCCATGAAGCTCCAGAACCACCGCCACTTCTGAGATTGACAGGAACCCGCACATAAAGTGAGCGACTACTGGACTCAAGGAGACGGGGTCGGCCCAGTACTTGGTGGACTGGGAGGGTTATGACCAGAGGAGAGATCCTGCAGCCGCTCAGACATTTTGGACCCATCCCTTTACAGAGGAGTTCCACAGAGCCAGACCCGATCGTCCAGCACTCGGCCCTAGGGGAAGACCACGCACCCACAACCCAGATCCATCCCAGGATCAACCACGCCAATGCAGAACAACCAAGAAACCAATCATGAGATTCTGCCCAGGACTAACTACATTTACCACGGGACGCCCCAACGTAAATCAATCACGATTCTGCCCTGACCACCATTAACCACGGGACTTACCGAGATCGCCCACGTAAAAGCTCCAAGAGTCGCTTTCCCAGAGGGGGTTCGTAACATCCAGCCAGCAGAGGGAGCCCTCTCCCGGGACACTGACTCGAGTCAGCCCCCCATCACCACTTCCCTGTTTGGTGCTATGGGTGCCTCCCACGCTGGCGATTACAGCCTGTCTGCCTTACCGAAGGCTTACTCCATTGTGCTATTGACTATCATTGTGTATGACCATTGCTTGCTTTATCGACTACTGGTTTCACGGCTCTTCCTTACTTGTTACGGTAACCTATCTCTATTGAACTTTGTTATTGACCTTTGCCTTCTTCGACTTTTTCTGCCTTACCGGATATCCCTTTGTCTATGTTTGCCTTCCGGATCACTATTACTGTTGCTAACTCCTTGCTTGTCTTTTTGACCATTCTCATCTTTGTGTGTGTGTGTTTCTAATAAACATCTGCAACAATCACAGTCGCTTCCGCTCTTCTCTCATAATTTTTTTTTTTGGAAAATCATTGAAAAGCTTTGTTCCTACGTTGGAATGCATTTTTGGATTGTTAATTAAATCCATTTTTTTTCCTAAAAACTTCAGAGTTCTGTGCCTGATTTACTGCCCACCCACTGCTATGAACAACGGCTGCATCACCATATATTGTTTTTTCTATCATACAACTGTTAAATTTCTTCTATTCTTCTTTGACCTTTCTCATTTTACGCATTAAAAAAACTAGTGTTGATATATATAAAAGAAAAATTCGAATACTGTTTTGCCCCACTTCTATTCAAACTATTTACAGGCTTCATAGTCAAAACCTAACTGGTCCGAATACTTCATCTGTAGTTGCTCTTACACATGATTAGGAAAATCAACATTAATTGATGAAATAAATAACCCAAAAATTTGTGTTGATGCTGACGGGTGTTATATACAGTATGGCTCTGAAAAGATCTTTAGAAGTGTACCCAGGGGTAAAGACACAGAAAATATATATGTGCTTGTAATTTTTCTAAGTTGCATGACTGCAAGATATAGCTTGCGTTATTAAACATAGACTATAGAATGGGTTTATGGAGGTTTACATTTGTGTTATGAGAGAGCATACTCTCAAAGGGGGAATTGAAGAATTACAAATTTAAGAATCTGTTTAAGATGCTGTACTAAGGATGGTGATAACATGAAAACTAAAGTAAAATATTTTGTGTTTTACATTTTGTGATGAAGATGACATTCTAAAAACACCAATCATGCAGCCTAATGAATGCGTTAGTTCAAGGCACAGCCATGACTTTTGTTTCATATGATAACATAAAGGTCTGGGCTGTACTGTCGCTCTGACTGATTAA
This sequence comes from Puntigrus tetrazona, assembly GCF_018831695.1. Lineage (NCBI taxonomy): Eukaryota > Metazoa > Chordata > Actinopteri > Cypriniformes > Cyprinidae > Puntigrus > Puntigrus tetrazona. The sequence goes on from NC_056713.1 coordinate 5,420,355, forward strand.
TAATTTATGCATCTAAATGACACTTCTTGTAAGCTAAAATACATTAAGGAAAATTCAGTTGCTGAGCTGATTCCTGTAACGTATCTGTAGACCTCTATCTCATAATGCTGATCCTATCTGATCTGAACTGAGAAACAGATTTCAAGAAAAGAAATAGACTAATATTAACATGTTGTTTTATATAAAAAAATTTGGTCGCCATCATAAATGATCACTGAAAGCAGCACTATGGAATAATTAGGATCTTTCTAAGATCTAAGATAAGTTAAGAGCTTGGCAGCAGAAAACTATCTATCAGAAAAAAACATCATATGTGGTGGATACATCCTTCAGAAGAGACACAGCTACTGGCATGATTGGCTTTGTGGATAGGGGTAGTGAGTATCTGGTTTGCATGATTAGTACTGGTGATTTGTATAGTGTGTGTGTGTAGGTGGAGAACTTGCTTTGGGCATGATGTTGTTAAAGGTCTGGACATAAATAAAGCCAGCATGCCACAATTCAACATTGATTTTTAAACTGATGAAGAAAGATCATTCAGACTGATTCTTATTGACACACATTAGAAATTGTAAGATTCTTTTTTTAATTTTATTTTTATTATTTTTAAGTGATTAACTTATAGACTATTGTATATCCATTGTATATATCATCATAGAATTTCTTACAAAAACAATCCAAACAACAACACATAAATTATATATATATATATATATATATATATATATATATATATATATATATATATATATATATATATACATATATACATATATATATATATATATATATACAATTTATCATTATTAGAATTTTTTGTGAAAAATGACATGCTGCAAAATATTATGCAAATATTGCCTTTATGTTAAAGTAACATTTCCTTAATCTTGCTTTCTACAGGCCATGCGTGCTGCAAAGTGCAATACGTACATTTCTTCACACTGGATGGATATAGTAAAGTTCATGATTTGAAATACGTTTTGTTGTTGTGTTGGGCTTCATTTTACCCAGTCATCATCATTGCTAATGGACTAATCATCTATATAGTATGTTTCGAAAGAAAATTACATAAGCCAATGTACTTGTTTATCTGCAATTTAGCTTTGTATAAATTTATATGAAAGGTACAGCAGTTTCTACATCTTTTATCATGCAACTAAATTCTAATACAGAGTGATTATCAGATAACATGGTTTTCTTTGTCTTGTGCAAATCTACTTTATATATACTCATGTTAGTTGTGACATAGCAAACTTAACAGTTATGGCTTATGATCGGGTATATTTCTATTTGCTATCCTTTAAAGTATGACAAAACAGGACTCTACAAAAGTGATTTTGGGTATTGTACTAACTTGGCTTTTGTCCTTTTCAGAGGACCATCACTCTTTCACTTACAGCCAACTTTGACATTTGTGAATCACCACGAAAAAGTATACTGTGATAATTACTCAATTGTGAAACTAGCATGCTCTGATATTTCATTATAACATATATAGCTCAACATTAATTGCCTTGTGGTTGTATTCCCATTTTTTATAATCAAGCCTACCTATGTAAGAATCATCGTAATCTGTTTGAATCTGTCAAAAGAGGACAAGCAAAGTCTTTAGTACATGTCCCACATCTAATTGCACTATTTAACTTATCATTGGGAGTTTCTTTGAACTTTGCAAAGTCCGGATTTGATATGAGGCATGTGCCCTACATCATCCTCTGCAGTGTAATACTGTTCCTTTGTATTTCCTTGTTCTTTTCCCCACATTAAACTCCAGTCCTTTATGGAATGAGAACTCAAGCAATAAAGGAAGCTTATAATGAGAAAAACTTTGTCATACATTTTACCAAAGACAAACTGTTGTAACATGTGCAATTTAAGATGCTTTTTGAAGTGTTTCATATCATGAGGCAGTCTCAAAATATGTATACAAATATTTGTATGTTTTGTGCATTTTGAGTTGTAAATCTTTCTAAAGTTTAAAAATATTATGTTATCTATCTTCTCCTTATATATTTTATGGTGGATGACATCACAGTGTAAAAATAAATAAATAAATAAATGAATAAAATGAATTCAATTCAGAAGTCTGTTGTCACATTTCAACAAATGTAGGTTGTCCGTGAAAGCAAAATGTGAATACTAAAAGGTGCTGATAATATGCATAAAATACATTGTCTATATATATATATATATATATATATATATATATATATATATATATATATATATATATAAATGGTATAGCTGGTGGTATAAATGAATGAAGTGTGTACAATGCTTGGAACAACAAAATGAACATTTACACATTTACTTTTAGAAGAAAGTTTGATGACATAAATGTAAAAGCTTAATGGTAATTTGGCACAAAAATGGGAAATATGATATAAAATACAGTACTGTACAATACAATACAATACAATACAATACAATGCAATATTTGTCCAGGTGATATTTTTTGTTCTTGTACTTTCATTATACAGTTTGTGCTCAATTATGCAATCAATATTTTGATCATATTCTAAATGCAAGATTGACAAACTACATCAGTCCTAATATCTATTATTAATTTTACATATAATGATTTATAAGGTGTACTGTATATAATTGTTATAAAGGACTGAAGTGTGAAAACCTTATATTCAGGGTGTGCATGTTTATTTATTTATTTGCCTGTAAAAATAAAGAAATAATTAAAAATAAATAAATAAAAAAGAAAAATAATTAGCGCCACAAGAATGATGCAATACAATACTAATGCAATTCTAAAAAGTGACAATCCCATTTCTAACATTGAGAAGATGATTGGGTCCAGAGAGGGTCACAAACCAGGTTGAGAAGAAAAGATGCAAAGTAATTACAAAATAAGGTGATAAAATCAGGCATGAAAGCATCAGGAACTATTAAATACTGCAGAATACCAGAACTGCAACCTACAAGGTGTTAAGTTCTCAGAGACATTGCTATGGTAAAGTGACCATGAAACATGTTATGAAATATTTTATTTAATTTCTTGGTCAAATAAATGCTTTGTTCTACTAATGTACCAAGGATACCAGTATTACTGGGATTGACAGTATTCAGTAGGCATGTGCTTTATCATCCTGTTTCCATCATCACATCAATGTCAATATACTGTATGTTGTATAATGTATTTTGTGTAATGTGTTGCTTTATCTAGAAAAGAACATTGTAAAAAGAGAACAATATAACAAAAGAAATAGAACCTGTATTATAAACAAAACTCAGTTAAATGATTAGAATAAGGAACTTTGAGGCTAGTAAGGTTAAAGGTTAAAAAAAGACCAAATGTTTATCACCAAATGATGCAACTCTGCAAGGATAAACATGTTATTAACAGGTCATTACTGTGTTTTTCTACTTAATACTGTCTCTGGCCATCAAGCAATCATCTTGTCCAACACTTCACCCACTGGCCAAGATAAATGGACCTTTAGGTTTTAATTAAACATTACAACACTTTAATTGAGTCCTGCTGGTCACAAGGTGAAGAGCTAGTCCCAGTGAGGCCTATTACTGATGAGTGTATGGTGCGCAAAGAATATTGTATCATTTCAATGGGAGGTCAAGCTAATATGACCTAGAGGATGGAACAGTGGTGGAAAATTTTAGAGCTTCTTCAGAGCCAAAGAATGTACAAATCAAGTTACGAGTAATGCTAATGTGTGTAATCCTTTTCACAGTCTACCATTTGACCATTTGGAATTGCAAATTTAGGACTGAGATAGTGTCTTGCATTACTTTTGCATATCTATTAACAATGGCACATTATACTAGTGTCACCATCATAAAGGACCAATACAATAAAGAAGGCCATTTCTTGAACACCATTCCTGTCATGACCAAGGAGGCTGGTTCTGATATACTTTACACAGATAACTTTAACTATACTTAGACCTCTATCCCTAGGATTTTATAGGTCAGTGGATAAATAAATAGATTTTTTATAGGAGTGCGATCATACAATATGGCCTGCATTTAATTTCAAATCAAATTTACAGAATTATGCACACTTATAAATCCTCCTTATAAAACCCCTAAAACGGATCGTTTAAACACCCCACTTTTTTACATCACAGATTGGGTTTTTGTGGATACGATCCTATATCTGGATATCTGGCCTATGTCTAAACACATATATCCTATTCCCCTGGAATTCCTAATGCGAGGTGACACGTTTAAAGACAGCGCTTTAATAGCCTACTGGAGTGCTTTATATGCGAGTAGCATTTTATTGAGGCGGAACATATGTAAGAAATTGCACAACATTCAGAGGTGGTTTTGAACCCCTGCCCTATAAATACAATAGCTTTTATAAGTTATATTTCTCACCAAGCTTATAACGCTGCTGTTTTTGTAATTAAATCAACAAGCTTCACTACTACTCGCACTCTCTCTCCATCTCTATCTCTCTCTCTCATGTTCAAATTCATGCGATCTTACAGCACTGCTTTTCTACCACTAGTCCACTATGCTTCCCTGCACACTTTGATTGGCAGGATGTCTGGTCCAATCAGCGTGTAAGCAATGGATTAATCAAAGTATGCCTGCCTTCGGTTTGTCTGATTTATTGTCATAATGTCATAATCTGTTGTTTTGGATTTTTTCAAATTTGATGTTGTGTTTTCTGACATGTTATGTTTTTTGGAATTGTTGTTGTGTTTTCTGAATTGTTATTTTGTTATAGATTTGCATCTGTGTTTGTAATTAGTTATTTTATTTCAGAATTGTGACGTTTTTGCACTTATCGCCACTGTACTAAACAGTGCCTGAACCGACACACAAAAAAATAAAAATTTGCGCTATTAACACTCATGATGTCAGTTTTCATCTCATACTGAAGGCCAGTGGGAGCCCTGGCATAGAAAATGAAGAGAAGATATAAACTTGTTAAATGATAACACAAAGACTGCAACAATGTATAGTTTATTTTATGTCATTGAAGCCATTTCTGTTGTTTTCAAAAAGCTACAACAGATGACAGAAGTAAGCATTTGATTGGCTAGAAAGGTTGATTGGAGTAAAAGGTTATAATGTCCTCTTTGTTGCACGACAGGTTTAGAAATGTGAATACAAAACAAATTTGGCTTTAGACATTTTAATTTAAGCATGTTTTGCTTTTGCCAGTTAATGAAATACTACCTCCAGAGCAAGTGTAATTGCTGCATTCACTTGCTCCTCAGACGCTTTATTTCCCAGATACGCTTTTTAAGTTGGAATGCGAAAACACGCTCACCTGTACTACTACTAGATTTTTATTATTAAAGCTTTCTGCATTTTCTTAGGCAGGACATTATTTTGACTTGGGGTGATGATGCCTTCTCTCTGATTTGGTTCTAGTACATGCCAGTTACATAGATACTTTTAAAAATAAAAAAGTGGAAAATTTTGGAAGTTTATTTTAGGTGTTCTCTGGGACGTCTTCAGACACTTGTCACACTGTCATTTGAAGTAAAATAACAATAAAAGCCCGTTGGCTACATTTCAGTGTCACCTGCCTGGCCTGCTCTTTCTAGTCATGCAATATTATTTGTCTAATGCCACAGAGATCAGCCTCATTGGGACTAGTCTTGGCCATTTGACCAAGGGACTTAATTAAAGTGTGTGTCTAATTAACCTGAAGGTCATTACCTTGGGCCACTGTGAGACATGGTAACACTAATCTTTTCCTGAGATGGTCATGGGACCATATTAGAAATGAAAACAACTTAATGACCTCTTAATAACATGTTAATCTTTGTTGCATCATTTAGTGCTGGTAAAAAAAATAAATAAATAATTTGTAAATGTGAGTGATTTATGATCTGCAGTGACCTTCTATTTAATTATATTATATTTATATAGTTAAACTGACAAACCTTATATCAAGACTGATATATCATAGTAATTAAAATACCTGTTTGCGATGCAGTTGTATTTTACAAATCATTGATATATCTGTAAATAAATGATTTGGAAACACTTTAGTTACTATCACACTACTAAAAATTATTTTACAGGATTGATGTCACATCTCTTGACTTTTTTGTTGTTGTTTTTGTCTCCTTACCTTCTGTTCTAGTTAATTGTCTTCAGCCGTCTCGTTAGTTTAGTCAATTACGCTCTGTATTTAGTCCTGTGTGTTTGAGTTACCTACGTGTGGTTTATGTTCTGCCTTCCTGCCTGCCTACCTACCTGTTTGTATATTTTTATTTTGCCCGCTTAAGTTCATTTACTTGTCGTCTGCTCCTTCCCGCCAAACCACAACCGTGACAGTTGAATAGTATTATTTTTGTATAAATTAACATCACACTAATTTACTTCTAATGTTTTACAGCGAATGCTCATTATTAAGCTTTGTTTAATTTTGCCATTGGAAGAAATGTAGTTGTTTACTACTGTAATTGTAATGGTGATTACTGATTAGAATTTATTTGGGATCTTGGATGTTGTATGTTTCATATTCAAATTGCTAAACTAATTTTACAGACATGAACAAATACCAAATAATAACAAAACTATTACTGCTATTTTCCTAGTGTTATAATTTACTGTATATATGTGGTATGACAAAACTTAATAAAAAAATTAAATAAACCTTCTTAAAATTATCTTAAGTAACTTTTAAAAATTAGATAGACTTGTGTTAAGGGTCTCCAAAGTTAAGGGTGCTGGTCCATTCCCAGAGTAGCATCATATTGACCCTGGTTAATACAGTGTCACGTCTCTGACTCTTTTGTTGTTGTTTTGTCTCGTGCCATGTGCTCTCTGTGCCCCTACCTTCCCTTCAGAGTAATTGTATAATTGTCTTCAGCCGTGTCTCGTTAGTTTAGTCAATTATGTTGTATATTTAAGTCCTGTGTGTTTGTCTTCAGTTGGTCCAGATTGTCGAGGTTACCTACTTGTGGTTTATGTTCTGCCTGCCTGCCTACCTACCTGTTTGTATATTTTTATTTTGCCCATTGGAGATTAAATCTGTTTAAGTTTATTTTACTTGTCGTCTGCTCCTTCCCATGCCAAACCACAATGTGACATATAGAAAGATATCACATTGCTATACAATTATGATATTGCTTTAATACAGCAGTAAATAAATACTAAATAGCCACAGAGTGCCTTAAACCTTTGCAATACTACTTTCTTCTACCACAAATTCAGGTTGATATTTTCCCAGTTCTTAGTTAAACCAATACCGGCAATAGCACTGGCTCTGAACTATAGCACCTGGTTTATGTTGGTGTAAAAGAGGTATTAGTTGCTTAATTTAAAGCTTATTGTACTACATAGAGTTCTGGATACTTTCAAAGCATTTCTTCATGAAGCTTTGAAACCTTTAAGAATGTTTCAAATCACAGTTTCCTCTGTGAACCCATAAATCTTAAGATCTCAGAGATTGCAATGGGTTTGTAGCTGTTTTCATGCATTTCTGTCCTAAGTGTTAGATGCATTTACACAGTTCTGAGAAGCAGGAGTGTGTCATTGAACCATTTGAAACAATTCAGTTGATTTGAACCTTTAAAAAAAAGCTGCAGTTACTACAGTGGAGCAAGACTGGTTACCTGCATATGATTCTTCAGCTCAGTCTCATGTTCAAAATAAAACATTAGTAATCTCAACTGAGGAAAGTGATATATTTTGTTGTAGTATCCTTTCAGGTGTTGAGGAGATTTTTTCGACAATAGTGATAGTCAATGTTTGTTGGTTTGTTCCTTACTAAATTTTGTTGTAAATAATTTTTGCTGTTTACAACTTTCATTTTCTTTAAATATAAGTGTCACACTTGAAGTCTCGTCACCATCCAATGGCAGAACAATGTAGCCAAAATCACCATCACTAACACTCAGATTTTCTAAATATCAAATACTATTATAAAATTTTTAAATACTTTCAACGAAATAATAGTTATTAGATAATAATATTTAGTAAACAACAAAACCTTCTAAAAGTTGTATTGCAATTCAGTCAAGATTACAAAGGCAGTGCTAAACCTGGCTTTATTATATTTTTATTCCATTTTATCCTACTTATATTGGGTTCTGTTGCTGAGTAATATATTCATATCACACATTTTGTCAATATACACATATAGCTACAATCAGTCTAACATATTGTGTAGCTTAAAGCAATTTGTGCCATTTTCCCGCTACTTACATAGTTTTTGCGTGTTCAGATTATACATGATAGTACTTGACCCAGAAACATGCTATTAAATAAAATCCAACATCCATCCTATAAAAGATACACGTTGTTATTGTAGTCGAACCTAATGAACAGCAAAAATGAATGTTGCTAATTCTCATGTGTACAGTTTGTAAAGACCCAGATGGTGTCAGCTCTGTTTATAAAATCCGCTTACAGAAAACTGAGCAGTTGCATCAGATCAGCAGCTACAATCAGCTTTCTTCAACTTGACTGTTGCTTTAAAAATAGCTGGAGCAAGGAAATATATTTTAGAGTGGACAAGGGACATCAAAAACTATTTGGATGCTTTACTCTTCAACTAACAGACAGAAACTGAACCTAAATATTTCTTTTTAGTGGCACTTTCGCTGTCTTTTTTGATCACCGAATGGAAAATGGAACCATGCCTTACTATTTTTATTTCACTTTGTTCAAGGATTTTGTTCACATGAGATATCCCATCCTAATTTTGACACTTTCAGTTTATTTAGCAATTGTATTATTTAATGCCATCATTTTGTTTGTGGTGTTTAAAGAGAGATCTCTTCATGAGCCAATGTACATACTGATATCTTGTTTGTCTGCCAATGATCTCTATGGCTCAGCTGGATTCTTTCCTAGGCTAATGGTTGATCTCCTTTTTGATGCAAACACAATTTCTAGGCCAGGGTGTTTTGTTCAGATTTTTATCATTTATACTTATGCAATGTCTGAATATACAATATTAACTCTGATGGCATATGACAGATATGTCGCCATATGCAATCCTTTAAAATATCATACAATTATGACCCCCAAAGTGACAATACTGTACATGGGACTAGCATCACTTTATACAGTCTTTTCTATGAGTCTGGTTATTTTCTTCTCAGCCAGGTTGCCTTTGTGTGGGACTGACATAGCAAGACTGTACTGCTCCAACTGGTCTCTGGATTCGACTATCTTGTGGGACTTCCACTTTGAGTAACAACATAATTGGTCTTTTGTCTCAGCAACAACAGTTTTTCTCCTGCCTTCTTCATCTTCTATACTTATGCCAGAATTTTGATAATTTGTCAAAAAAGCCCCAAGGAATTTAGGGGAAAAGCATTTCAAACATGTCTTCCTCACATTATAAGCTTTGTTAACTACTCTATAGCTTCATTTTGTGATATTGCTTTAAGTCGGTATGATTCAGACAAATTTAAGATTGTGGCTATCATTTTTTCAGTGGAATTCCTGGTTATCCCTCCTGTTCTGAATCCCCTTATTTATGGCTTAAATTTACTAGAAATTCGAAAAACATTGCATGCTTGTTTCAGCGATTTAAAGTTGGCCCTTTTCCTTAATAATTACTTAAAACATAACATAGGATTATTTTAAAGGCTACCTACTGGTTTTACAGTGTTTTATATGATAAAACTGAATTTTCTACAATTATTTATTTAGTCCTTAATGATGAGGCCATACTTCTGATGTCTTTATAAAACTAATCAAGTTCTTGATGTTCTGTAACAATTTCAACTCTAATATTTAATAAAAATAGTTATGGCACATAGTACTTTATTGTGTTCAAATATTTCTTTATTTCTTTCTCTTTTGCTATAAGTACAGTTGTAACTATATGAAGGGCTATGGACTATTTTTACATTTTGCACCTAACTTCTTTTCTGAGGTGCACCAGCACAAAAGTTAGGCGCACCCGAATTTTTTATGTCATTGTGATGTGTTGTGATTTGCTTATTTGCTTGGAAAAGTGTGGAGGCGTTAGGTTTAGAGGTGTGTGGAAAGTGCGTATCATAGGCACACCAAATAGAAACAGACAATCATGCCGTTTTAGGCAATTTTTTTGACAGCGTGGACTGTAACTGACATTGCGCAATGTGTCAAGCTCGTCTGTCCACACTAATCCGGTGAAAAGTTTAATATTCAGATTTTATAGAAATATACAGTCAAAAGCCCTAAAACTATTTTTATTTTAATACTTTCTTTTGCATTGTAAATTTGAACATGATTAGTACATTTTCTTGCATGGAGCTATCACACACACAACTCTGAGGCCTGACAAACATAATTGGGAAACATTTTCAGCCTTTTGGGTCAACTTTTTTATTTATTTATTTGATAATTAAACAATAATATGCATTATAATATATGCAATAAGAAAACTGAGAAACCTTTCATCATCTACATAATGATGCAATATTGTTCATCTAAGTCATCAAACATAAGCCTCACTGGGACTGGTCTTTTGACCTTATGACCAGAGGGACCTAATTTGTGGTTACAATGGCTAATTAAACCTTAGGGTCCATTAACATTGCCCCACTGGGAGATTTGATGGTCAAGATGCTTTGCTGAAATGGTCAAGGGACAATATCAGGAGTGAAAACTACATGTTTTGATTATAACCATCATTATATGATGCACTAAAAAGATTAGTATTTACTACCATACCAGTGAATTATGTTTGACCTAAATATTCAAGACAGTAGCATATTCACCAATTAAATAAGTAAATATAAAATTACAAGCACTACAAGATTTTTAAGCAGTTTTCATATTTCAGTATGTCATATTTTCTAATATAACAAAATAACTAAAATTTAATCAAATAATTTAATGCTTAGTACATAATACTATTATTGTTAGAAATTGAAAAGAGAAATATAATACATTTATACATTTTAAATGAATTGAAACATACTTATAGACAAATCTGAAAAAAAAACTTTTCTTTATATAGCACTTTTAACAATACAGATTGTGTCAAAGCACTGAGCAGTATCAAATAGAGTAGAGTGATAATAATGTATAATTATTAAACCCTTTTTGTTTTATTAAATACAGAGACAGTGTAATCAAATCAATGATAATTGCTAGAAATTAAGTGTCCCTATATAAGTAAGCCAACAGTAAGGCAACAGTTGGCAACAGAGGCGAGGAACCAAAACCCCATTTATGACAGAATGCAAAAAAATATATATATAAAAATGTTCAGAGGAACCAGGTTCAGTTGGTTCACCTCTGGCTGGATGACCAGTACTGAATTTCTAGTTCAATGCTAAACGCAGCTGTCAGATTGCCTAAAGGCTTTATTGTGTGTGTGTGTGTGTGTGTGTCTGGTTCCTATGATCTGTCCACAGGCCTCATCTAGGTTTTCCGGTCTCAATGAAGATTATCTCTTGGTGCTGATCCACCATCTGATCTGGATATGAACTGAAAATCTGAATAAAAACAGTGTAATATTAGTGTAGATACCGTTCTTTACATACATTGTGTGTTATTTCTACAGTATGTGTGTGTGTGTGTGTGTGTATACAACACCAACAGCTGAGCAAGTACAGTGTGTCACGTAGTCAGACATTCTAAAATCTGACAAACAAGTTCATTCTGTGCAACAAATGCTGACTAACATAGTGCCAATATGGGGTTACAAACTAATCAGACAAAACCTGGTGAATGTGTCTGATGCCATTTCTTAGAAACCATTTGTAGAACGTGAATTGGTAAATAATAAACCAATGTATGTGTACATTTCTGTATTTAGTTATGTTGTGAATATTTGCAGCACATGTGGTTTAATTTTTTCATTTGCAGAGCATTGAAAAATGCGGTTCTTTCAGCCACCATATTAGTCAAATAAAAATTTGCAAACAGTAAATTAATTCAGGAAAATTGTTAACTGTAATTGATTAAATGGTTAAAGATATTTAAATCTACAAAAGTGAATTTTTGGTTAATGTAAGCCATATTGGCTGGAAGGTATATGATGGGAAGTATTTAAACCTTGTCCTGAAATTTCACTTGAGTCTGCAAACTGAACCACCTTTATTACCATTTATATTGTAAAATTATAATAAATAAAAACTCAAACGATGTCAAGTGTATATTGTATTTAATAAAACACAATGTATAATATGTGCTTAAAGGTGTATAATATTTTTGTGAGCCATATGAATTATATGCAACTCTTAGATTTAGAATGTTTGTTTAGTCTTGAACGATAAACAATTTTTTAAATAAAAATATTAAAACTATATAAAAGCTATTTTTCTTTTCAAAAATAGGTAAATTCAAGTTATGATCAGACAGATTGCATCTGTAACTGTATGGTCAGTGGGGTTTAATTAAAGTGTTGTCATTACAAGATAATTATCTGTTCAGTGATCCCACTGAGAGCAGCTCTGGACAGAGAAGCCTTTAAGGGAATAGGAGAGTGGAAACATAATGACCTTTAACGACCATGTTTATCAAGTCAAATTAGGCCATATGAGGATGAATTACATCATTTTGCCTACTTCATTATGACTTCAGTGGTTAGCCCTGAGTTAAAGAATTATCTCATACTTCTTAAACTTTATACAAAGCTTTTGTACAGATCAATCATTTAAATTTATTTGAGATGATCAAATTATCTTAAGCATTTTAGTTGTGGCATGCTCCCTGTTCAGCTCGCCTTTGCTCCTTTTTAATTCTCTCCTCAGTGGACAGTGGTGAAGAAAGTATTTACGAGAGGATGCCTCCTCTCAAAGAGGCACCGGCTGTGCACCATTGTGCTCCCACTGCAATTTAATAAAAAGTGAAGGTCGCTCACTCCTCCAAGCCCTGCCCTTCAAATTTAACAAGAGCACTCTGTTAACCAGGCTACAAACTTCATTCTTATGAGCAGTTTTCGCACCGGATCATGTCCTGGCAATCCAGCAGCTTACAGCTTACAGATGCTGGGCCTCATGACCTACATCAGGGTGAGCCAGGCCTACATAACAGCTCTGGCCCACTGGTAAAACCCAGTGGTTTGAACAGGCTGTGACTTTGGGATTGGTATACAGAAGGAAGATTGTCTTGACAGACTCATCTGACACAGGTTGTTAGTCTCCGTGTTTGAAGGCAGACCAACCTTCTTTGAATCTCTCTATCTGTGTATTGGCCTGAGGGTGGTATCCTTGAGTTTGAAAGATTAGTTATGAAGTCTGTGGAGGTGTGGGGTTGGAATGGGGACTGGCACTACAACAATAGATGAAGGAAGAATGGGTTCTTTGACTGGTTTGGGAATGGATGGGGAATACTTAATTTCAGATAGACGTCAGCTTTGCCATTTTTTGAACCTAGATGATAGGTGATCTTGAACTGAAAGTGCGAGAAAAACAATGCCCATCTTGCCTGTCGTGGGTTGAGACGTTTCGCTGAACTGATGTACGGGTTACGATGATCATACATCGTTGACAATGGACTGTACTTTCCTATATCCATTTGTTGGAACTCACATTTCACTTTCTTGGCATAGAGTTGATGTTGAATTAAGACTTGTAGGACTGCTTGCATGTGTGCCTCCATGAATTCGGAATAGATCAAGATACTGTCTATGCATATAATGACCCACCAGTTAAACAATGTCCAAGAACACATCATTGATAAAGGACTGGAACACGGATGGACTATTAGAAACCCCGAACTGCATAACGAGATATTCAGAGTGCTCAGACACATTTGAGAAGGCAGATTTCCAATCATCATCCCTCCCGAATGTGGATAAGATTATAGACACTACAAAGATCAAGTTTGGTGGAGTGAAAGGTGGTAATGGGTAGCGGAATGGGACTGTAATATCATTGAGGCTTCGGTAATCAATGCACGGCTGCAGACCCCCATCCTTCTTCTCGACAAAGAAGAAGCCTGCTGAAGCTGGAGAGGTGGATGGTTGAATGAAGCCCTTAGCCAACTCCTCATTGATGTAATTCTGCATGGCTTAGGACTCAGGTTATGACAATGGGAATACTCTGCCTCTTGTGGACACCTACCTGGCAGAAGTCCTCGACACTGGACTCAGATGCTGTACTCGAACACAACATTGTTAAAAAAATAATATATAGAATCTACTCAATAAAGTTTGTGTGAGTAGATTCTATTCTATATATTTGGGCAAATAATATCTACATTTTACAGCTCTAACCAAAAGAATTATACCTAATATTTTTCAATACACTACAAAAGAAATTACCTATAAAAATTCTGTAATAATAACTATAAATAATAACTATTTTTAGCAGGCAATAGTTAATCTACTAATTTATTATTCATAGTAATTAGCCAATAAGAAAATGTGGAAATTTCAACAAACCATTATTGTGATCGGCATTTGCTTTAATTAGGCTTTTGTCTCTTGCTTTTTATTTAGTGAAATAAGCTTTGAGTGTATGGTGTTTAAGTATAAACACTTATGCATGGACAAAAATGTTTTAAAGTTAAGATGAAGTAGACTGCTTTTTGTGATGGGTGTCAAGATGTAAAAAGTCAAGATGTAAAAGAAATAATTTTAAAAAGTGTTGATCTTTCATTACTGATGTAAATGATCTGTAAATGATTGTGATCATAAATACAAAGATACTGTGGCAAAACATGCAGAAAGATTTAGACATCAACACTCTGTTACAGTCCAGATGGGGATCGAACTCAGGTCTCCGGGATGTATTAGTGTGGCACTTACTCCTACTCCACTGGAGCAGGTGAAACCCAGTTGCAGAGGAAATAATGAGAAGGCTTAGAGAGACTTCTGAGGTTCTTTACTCAAGCAAAAATATAAAGATGAATGAATCCCAAGAACCAAGAAAAAGTCTTAGAGACTTACAACAAGAATAGCTACTGAGGAACTCAAAACACTCCTTGGTACAAAATACAAAAAAAAGTAATCCAAACAGAAAGCTGTCCTTAGACCTCAGGCAGGAGAAAAATCACAAAAAACACAGAAAACAAGAAAGTCTCTTACAGCAACAAACTCGGCAGCATGATTCTGAGAAAGACATGAGGACTGAACAAGAACAATAGGCAGGGAGACATTTAAATAAGATTGGTCATTAGGAGTGATCAAAAACAGGTGTGCTACAAGTCTCTAACAGGGTGGTGATCTGGAGCAGAAAGTGCGCCATCCAGTGGTGAACCCAGGGAATCTCAGGCAGATCATTACAGGACCCCCTCCTTTAGGAACGGCTCCTGACGTTCCCAATGGCCTTGTTCCCATGAAGACGGTAAAAGTCCCTAATAAGAGCCTTGTCCAGGATGTGGCGAGCAGGGACCCAGGTTCGCTCCTCCGGCCAAATCCTCCCAGTCCACAAGAAACTGTCGTCTTCCCGAACCAGTCGAGTGTCCAGTAGCCGCCGAACTGTGTATACTGGCTGACCCCAATTATTCGTGGTGCTGGGGGTGGCCTGGTGACAGGAGACAGAGGGCTGTATTTGACAGGCTTTAAGCGTGAGATATGAAAGGTGGGGTGAATGCGCAAAGACTTGGGTAGCAAGAGACGGTAGGAAACAAAATTTACTTTCCTTAAAACTTTGAATGGTCCTATGAACCTGGGAGCTAATTTGCGTGACTCAACCTTGAGAGGAATGTCCCTGCTTGAAAGCCAGACTTTCTGCCCTGGGCGTAGAATTGGCGCTGGTCTGCGTCTCACGGTTAGCCCGTTGCTGTTGTAGCTGTGAAGACTTAAGAAGAGCAGCCGGGCCTTTCTCCATATCCTGCGACACCGTTGAACCAGTTGCTGAGCAGCCGAACCCCACTTGAACTCCTGCTCAGAAAACATAGGAGGTTGAAAACCATATTGGCACTCGAAGGTGACATACCTGTTGAGGAATGGCGAAGAGTATTGTGTGCAAATTCTGCCCAAATCAGATGTTTACTCCAGGACGTAGGATTGGATGACACCAGACACCTCAAGGTTGTTTCAATCTCTTGGTTGGTACGTTCTGTCTGTCCATTAGACTGGGGATGAAACCCCGACGATAGACTGGCTGTAGCTCCAATCAGCTGGCAGAATGACCTCCAGAACCTGGATGCAAACTGAGGACCACGATCTGACAACATCTCGGGAAAGCCATGCAACCTAAAGACATGCTGCAAAACAATCTCAGCAGTCTGTGGAGCTGAAGGGAGTTTTGGCAGTGGTATAAGATGGCAAGCCTTTGAAAATCTGTCAACCACTACAAAAATGACCGTGTTACCTTGGGAAGGTGGTAGGCCAGTTACAAAGTCCATAGAAATATGTGACCACGGGCGAGCAGGAACAGGGAGGGGTAGCAGGAGACCTTGAGGGCGGGATCTGGAATCCTTATTCTGAGCACAAATGGAGCAGGCAGCGATATAGGCTCTGATGTCTTCCGCCATCTTTGGCCACCAGAAACGTCTGCCAATGAACTCTAGGGTCCTACTAGCTCCAGGGTGGCATGCAAATGATGAGGAATGTCCCCACTGCAAAACGTCAGAGCGCACAGCTTTAGGTACAAAGAGACGGCCTGGAGGCCCATTACCTGGGTCAGCCTCCTGCTCCTGTGCCTTTCTAACCGTAGTCTCTACACCCCATCTGACTGGTGCCACAATCCTGGAGGGTGAATGATCCTCACCGGAGTTGAAACCTTATTTGTTAGATCAAACTGCCTGGAGAGCACATCAGGCTTCTGATTCTTTGACCCTGGTTTTGGAGAGAACAAAATCAAAGCGATTAAAGAATAAAGCCCACCGGGCCTGGCGAGAGTTTAGCCTCTTAGCCTCCTGGATATAGGCTAAATTCTTGTGATCAGTCCATACAATAAAAGAGTGTTTGGCTCCCTCAACCAGTGCCTCCATTCCTCCAATGCTAGTTTGACCGCTAATAGCTCCCTGTTCCCAATATCATAGTTCCTTTCCATGCAGCGAGAGCTTGTGTGAAAAAAGCACATGGATGCAATTTGTTATCTCTTATGGTACGCTGGGAGAGAACAGCTCCCACTCCTACCTCAGAAGCATCCACCTCCACTATGAAGGGCAGCTCAGGATCTGGAATAGTTAGTATGGGTGCTGAGGTAAACAGATATTTCAGTCTCCCGAAAGCCTCTTCAGCCTCCTATGTCCACCGGAAACCCTTAACATTCTTCCTAGTGAGAGCAGTTAGTGGAGCAGCAATTGCACTGAAATTTCGAATGAATCGCCAATAGAAATTCGAAAAACCAAGAAAACGCGTTGTACCTGCCAATCTCTAACTGCTCGAGTCTTTGCAGGATCCATCTGGATCTGACCCTTAGAAACAATGAAAGCCAAAAAGGAAACCTCCTCCACATGAAATTCACTCTTCTCCAACTTGACGAATAGATGGTTCTTTAGAAGCTGCTGGAGGACCAGGCGAACATGCTGCACGTGTTCCTTGAGGTCTTTGGAAAAAATAAGAATATCATCCAAGTATACAAACACAAATCTGTTCAGCATGTCTCTTAACACGTCATTAATCAAAGCCTGAAATACTGCAGGGCATTTACCAAACCAAAAGGCATGACTTGATACTCATAATGGCCAGTGGGTGTATTAAAAGCAGTCTTCCATTCATCACCAGCACGAATGCGGACCAGATGATATGCATTGCGAAGGTCCAATTTAGTAAATATAGTAGCCCCCTGAAGCAACTCAAAAGCAGCAGACATTAGTGGAAGAGGATAACGATTCTTAATAGTGATCTTATTGAGTCCCCTGTAATCTATACAAGGTCGGAGCCCACCATCTTTCTTAGCAACAAAGAAGAAGCCAGCTCCCGCTGGTGACGTTGAGGGGCGTATAAAGCCAGATGCCAGGGACTCCTGTATATAATCCTCCATGGCCCTCCTCTCTGGTGCTGAAAGAGAGAACAACCTCCCTCTTGGAGGGCACATTCCAGGCAGCAAGTCAATGGCACAATCATAAGGTCTGTGTGGTGGTAAAGATAAGGCCTTCTTCTTACTGAACACCTCTAACAGGTCTGCATAGTCTAGAGGAACATGTGATAGCTCTGAAGAAGTCCTGGGTAACTGTAGAGCAGTCATTAATAGCCCTGGGGTGGCCTGAAGTAACTTAGGAGAAACAGAAGGTTCAAGAGATAAAGCACAGTGACCCTTATTACAGTCAGGCCCCCATCTGAGAATGTTACTAGAGGACCAGTCTATCTGGGGATTATGATGGACTAACCAAGGGAAACCCAGGATTAAAGGGAATTCTGGTGACTTGATTACATAAAACTGTATAGTTTCTAGGTGACCCCCAACCCGGAGATATAAGGGAATAGTGCGCAGACTCACCTGCCCAGACCCTAGAGGCCTCCCATCTAGTGCAGTAATAGTCAGGGGTTCATCAAGGTTAGTGAGTGGCACACCAAGATGTCTAGCGACTTCCAAATCCATAAAGTTGCCAGCTGCCCCAGAGTCTATGAAGGCCTTCAGGGGATGTGACTGATCATTCCATAGAAGATAAGTATTCAAAAGAGCCCCAGAAGATGCTGAGTGGGGAGTGGTTGCTTCTCTCGTCACAGTCCTCCCTTCCCTGGACGAGAGTTGGCTTTTCCCGAAAGAATAGGGCAGGAGGCACGAAAGTGGCCAGATTCTCCGCAGTACAGACAGCATCTTTCTTTCATCCTGCGGTCTCGCTCAGACCGGGAAAGCCGTGACCGACCCAGCTGCATGGGTTCCTCAGATCCTGCTACATATGAGGCAGGGAGATCAGGAGACGGGGGAAGTGCAGAGGGATACTGACTGTGTACATATCTAGAAGTCTCTGTACGCTCTCGACGTCTCTCTCGAAGGCGATTGTCTAGTCGAATGGCCATAGCAATCAAGGATTCTAGGTCTATTGCAGGGTCCCGGGCTGCTAACTCATCCTTGATCTCATCAGACAGTGCCCGATTGAAAGCAACAGTTAATGCCTCCTGATTCCAGCCACTCTCCATAGCAAGTGTTCGAAATTCCACCGCTAATTCCGCTACACTTTGAGACCCTTGAGTTAACTGAAGTAAGCGGCTGGCTGCCTCACGCCCGCTCACTGGATGATCAAATACTCGTCTCATCTCCTCAATAAAACTGTTATAATCTGAACAAACCCTTGGTTGAGGGGACTGCTCCCACAAGGCAGTTGCCCAGGCAAGGGCTTTCCCAGATAAAAGAGTAATGACGTAAGCCACCTTGCTACGGGCAGTTAGGAATTTGTTCGGCTGCAGTTCAAAGTTCAGTGAACACTGGGTGAGGAATCCCTTACATCTGCCAGGGCTTCCATCATACCTCTCAGGATGAGGCAGGTGGATATCAGAGCCTTGCACTGCTACGCTAGGAGGTGGCAGTGGAGCCTGAGGTTGAGACTGAGCTCCCTGTGCTCCCTGCTGTGGGCTTGAAATAGACTGAAGGTGATGCAGAATTTCAGTGACTGCCTGACCCAGTTTTGAAACAGCCGCCTCTTGTTGTGCAAGGACTTGTTCATGTCGTTCCATGGTGGCTGCCTGACTTGAGACAGCTGCAAGGATGCGTTCTGCATTCGATAAAGGTTGAGTCTCCTCTGCTGGGTTCGTATCCATGGTTCAGTCCTACTGTTACGATCCCAATGGGGATCGAACTCAGGTCTCCGGGATGTATTAGTGTGGCACTTACTCCTACTCCACTGGAGCAGGTGAAACCCAATTGCAGAGGAAATAAATGAGGAGGCTTAAAGAGACTTCTGAGGTTCTTTACTCAAGCAAAAATATAAAGATGAATGAATACCAAGAACCAAGAAAAAGTCTTTGAGACTTACAACAAGAATAGCTACTGAGGAACTCAAAACACTCCTTGGTACAAAATACAAAAAAAAAGGGAATCCAAACAGAAAGCTGTCCTTAGACCTCAGGCAGGAGAAAAATCACAAAGAACACAGAAAACAAGAAAGTCTCTTACAGCAAAAACTCGGCAGCATGATTCTGAGAAAGACATGAGGACTGAACAAGAACAATAGGCAGGGAGACATTTAAATAAGATTTGTCATTAGGAATGATCAAAAACAGGTGTGCTACAAGTCTCTAACAGGGTGGTGATCTGGAGCAGAAAGTGCGCCATCCAGTGGTGAACCCAGGAATCTCAGGCAGATCATTACAACTCTTCATACAAACCTCAACAATAGTGACAATCAGCAAAGTAATTCAGAAAAACAGATCAACTGCAATGCAGGTTGGGAATGCTAAATTCATTTTGTATTATGTTGATACCCAGCATGCACTAGTCACCATCACTTGATCTAAGTTTGCATTGTCTTTAGCACATTGATACAAATGTCAATAAAACTCAAACATTAAAGTAAAACAAAAATAAAGAATAAAAATCAATGAAAACCAAATACAGCAAACACGGATTATAATAATGGTGCTTTGTTGAAATGTCAACATTAATTGCAACTGGAAAAGTTGTGTTGATTCAATGCAATTAACATTGACAAATCAACTCTTTTTAGCATTGATTCAACATTTGTTTGTTATAGGTGGGTCCTCCTAGCTGTAGGATCATGTATGCACACATTTTAATATTAATATTAATATTTTAATATTTAATAATACATTTTAATATACAGCTAATATTTTTGGGTATATATTACTTTATTGTTTTGTGTTGCAGTTATTATTATAAACAATAAGTAGAATTTACCTAATATTTAATATTTTACTTTTTAACTAATATATTTAAATAAAATGTAACTGATTTTCATGGGTTGTATTTAACACCCCAAGAGTGTTTCTTTACAGTGTATCCATTTTTTTTTTTGTAAACAAGCTAATTAGCATGAGATCAGCCTCCATATATATCCAACCAAACCAACCTTCTACAGAACACTTTGTCAAACATGCAAACAGAGATAGCGGTAAGATTTTTTTGTTTAATTTTATATATATATTAATCCCAAATTAATTTCAAACGAATTACAAATAACTTTATTATAATTAGTCTTTGCATATTATTGCAGATGCAGCCACCACTAGAGAATGAGTCCATTGTCTTAGTATTTACACTTTCTGGACTAAATGAAACCATGACAAACAGATTTGTGTTTTTTCCTTGACTGCATTGTATTATCCATTAATTGTGTTTTGTAATGTGACCATAATTTACACTGTAATCTCACATAAGAAACTTCATGAGCCAATGTATGTGTTTATATGCAATTTGTGTATGAATGGACTTTATGGCACAGCTGGATTCTACCCTAAATTCCTGTATGATTTATTATCCCATTATCACATGATTTCTTATGCTGGATGTTTGTTTCAGATATTTGTAATTTATTCATCTGTTATGTGTGACATTTCAACATTAACAGTGATGGCATATGACAGGTATGTGGCAATATGCAGACCACTGGAGTATCATTCCATAATGACTAGTCGGAGGATTCTTCAATGCATCCTCTTCTGCTGGCTGACTCCATTTTTTTGCATGTGTGTTTCAGTTGTATTAACATCAAGGCTAACCTTATGTGGCTCTAGCATTGAAAAATTATATTGTGAAAACTGGTCAGTTGTTAAACTCTCTTGTTTTTCTACAACAGTAAATAATGTGATTGGGTATGTAATTATTATTATATATTTTGGACATGCAGTATTGATATTTTGCTCTTACATACACTTGATTGGAAAATGCAAAAAGTCAACAGAGGGCAGAAACAAATTCATGCAAACTTGTGTACCACATCTGCTTGCGCTTATCAATGTGACTGTTGCTTTGCTTTTTGATGTGCTGTACACTCGGTATGGTTCTAAAAGCTTGCCACAAGATTTGCGGAATTTCATGGCTCTAGAATTTTTAATAATTCCTCCCATATTAAACCCCCTTATTTATGGACTAAATCTGACAAAACTGCGGAAAGAAGTAATGAGACTTTTTTGTTTATTTCTTTTTAAAAAAGTAAAAATACTTGAGTAAGATTTTCTTATTAAAAATATGTATAATATGTTTACATTTAAATAATAACCACAAGTGTAGCTTTTTGTTATCCTAAGCACTCTAATACTAGATTAAGACATTTTTGAAAAAGCATTTTTCCCTCCTCTGTTGAAAATAATTATATAAATTGTGATGCTATTAGTTTTTTTTTCAGCCATATAAAACATTATGTCATATGTATTAAACTATTGATTTAGGTTAACTGTCATGTTGCTGATGATGACTTTGAAAATTGTTGTATTAATGATATATTTGCTGTGAGGCAACAATACTAGCCATTGAAACACCCATGCTGTTACTAATAACATATGCAAATTAAATGCTAAAATGTCCAAAATGTGTGGCAATATTTTAACAAATTACATTAAAGCAGAAAACCAAAGAAATATTTTTTGAAGGTGTTAATGGGACAACCACTTCCATTATTGTATAGTTGTCTGATTAATTATATATGTTTCTAAACAAATGTTTAGGGGAAGAATGAAACTGCATTCACAATGTTTTGGTAAACCTTTCTACAAATCCTGTGTTTATAATACATTATAAGGGTATTTTTAAGGCATTACAATGACATCTCATGAATATCTCATATCACAATATAATATTTACTTTTTGGGATTTTTAAGTATGATTATTTATAACACACAATGAACACCATATAAAATCTACTTAATTTATAATAGAATATATCATATCTTGACATTGTTTATTTAAAAGGGTGTATAAGCACCTAATCTGATCATAAACAAACCTCCATTAGCTGCAAGCAGCGCGTACATGTTCTTGGGAATGCTTTTGACTATTGTTAGAGATTAATATTCACACTTACAGAAATATACACATTTACATTTTGCAGAACAGATGGAAAAAGATCTGAATGTGAATTTGTTTCCTTCAGATGTTATGAGAAGGAGCACTCAGATGAGAAAGAGCAAATAAACATACAGGCAGGCAGACAGGCAGACGGACAGACTATAACCACATGCATTAAGAGATGTGAACAGACGATCTAACAAAGGGCAAACAGGAACTTATGAAGCCTAAAGTATGAAATAATTAATTGAACACACCTAAATACAATTAGTTAACTGAAGGTAGGGCACACACAGCACATGGGACAAAAAAAAACAACAAAAGAGTCCAACTACGTGACATATCGCCCCCTCCCAGAAGGTGTGTCCCTGCACCAAAAACAGAAACGGAAAGACGAGGACCGAGGTGGAGCTGGGGGATGGAGGAGCCTGACAGAGCTGGAGGGATGAGGTGAAGCTGGAGGAGTGGAATCCCGAGGCGACGGATGGTCGACCACAGACCAAAGCAGAGGAGGGAGCTAGGAGCCAATTGGGAGCAGGTTCTGTGAGTAAATGACATAGTTAACTGAACTCACCTGAATACAATTAGACAATTAACTGAAAATAGGACATATGGGACAAGAAAACAACAACAAAAGAGTCTAAGAGTTAGAAAGCTAAAAAGAACAGCATTGATAGCAAATCAACATATTAGAACAATTTCTGAAGAATAATGTGACACTGTAGACTGAGGTCAAGGCTGATGAAAATTCTGATGTAGATCACTGAATGAAATTACATTTCACGAGTTCGCACTTACATATAATTAATTATAGTAACGGTTAAAGTAAGCGTGTTTGGTGTGCTATCAGGAGAGGACTCAGAACTCGGCAGACTACTGAGTCCAGAGTTTTTTCCTCATGTCCGTGAAAAGCAGACAGGGCTTGCCGTCTAGGAGGAGTGGAGATTGGGATGGTGGAGGGATGCTATGAACAAGATATCAAGGTAAGAGGATTGTCTGAATTTATAGGAGGCTTCTCTTGCTCTGGTTGGATAATGCCGTGATTAGGAAAGGAGAAGCCAGCTGGGTTAATTATCAGTGCACGCTCCACCCAAAATTTGTTTATAGCTAAACATCATTCAAAAAGAAATGTGTATGTGTGTGTGCTGTTTTTGTGGTTTATAGGGACACAAATTTGTTTAATGACATGGGTATGACAGAGGTTTTACTATTTGAAGGTGGTTTATAAGGACACTGCCGATGTCCCCATAAGTCACAAAAAAATTAAAGAAAAAAAAAAATACTAAATGATGTTTTTTTGAAAGAGTTTCCTGTATGGCCTTGGAGTGCTGGCACTTGCCAATACCCCTTTGTGAGGTCTAGGGTTGAGATGTACCAGGCCCTTCCCAGCCGATCCAGCAGCTCATCCACCGGGGCATGGGATATCCGTCAAATTTTCGACACTTCCGTTTAATTGCAGGAAGTCGTTGCAGCGGAGGGTGCCATCAGGCTTGGGGACCATCATGATGGGGCTGGACCACGGGCTACCATTTGTTGGACCTCCTCTTCGATAGCTTGCCGATGAGCCTCAGGGACCCGATAGGGCCATAGCGGACGATAACTCCGGGTACCGTATGGATCTTGTGCTTGATGACTTGGGTCCTCCCGGGGCACGAAGAGAACACATCAGAGAACTGACCGACCAGGTGCTGGAGCTCCCCCTTCTGGGCAGCCGAGAGGTGGGGGTTGATGTCCACAACCACAGGATCGGTAGACGCAAGGGCATTGAGCTGGTCCTTGTTCCCTCTCCACTTCTTTAGCAGGTTTATGTGGTACAGCTGATCAGTTCGTATTCGCCCGGTTGACGTAACCTGTAAATGACTGGGCCGATCCGTTCGATGACCATATATGGTCCTTGCCATGTTGCCAGGAACTTGCATGCGGCTGTGGGAACGAGGACCATCACCTTGTCTCCGGGCTGGAATTCCCGTGATTGGACTGCCCAGTTATAGTGGCGTTGTTGGGCCTGTTGCGCTTTAACCAAGTGTTCCCGGACTAATGGCATGACCCGGTCGATTCTTTCCCTCATCTCCTTGACATGTTCGATCACGCTCGATGGGCTGCCGGCTGCTGTTCCCAGGCCTCTTTGGCGGCGTCCAGGAGGCCCGTAGCTGTTGGCCAAAATTAAGCTTGAAGGAGGTAAAACCTGTGGAAGCCTGAGGTACTTCTCTGATTCCGAAAAACACGTAGGGAATCATGAGGTCCCAGTCTCTACGGTCTTCCGCCACCACTCGCCATAACATCTGTTTAAAGGTTTGGTTGAATCTTTCGACTAACCCATCGGTCTGGGGATGGTAGACCATGGTACGTGTATTTGCTTGACCTTCAGCAGCCGGCTGAGGTCAGCCATTAGCCGGGACATGAAGGGGTACCCTGGTCGGTCAGAATCTTGCTGGGTATTCCGACCCGTTTGAAGAGGAGGAAGAGCTCTTTTGAGATGGCCTTGGCAGTGGCCTTTCTCAACGGTGCGGCTTCGGGATACGGGTGGCGTAGTCAACTATGACTAGAATATGTTCATAACCCCAAGCAGACTTCGCAGCAGCGGCCCCACCAGATCCATCTCGATGAGCTCAAAGGGTACCCCTATGATGGGTAGCAGTATAAGCGGACTGGGGTGAGGAGTCCGTGGCGTGGTGAGTTGGCAGGTCGGGCATGCCTGGAAGAAAGCTTCACATCGACCTCCAGGCCAGGCCAGTGGAACCTATCGTGGATCCGCTGACAGGTGTTCTGTACGTCGAGAATGGCCTCAGTCTTCAAACGTGGCACTACTAGTAGCAGTTTCTCCTCCCCCTTCGCTGGGTGACACAGTACAGCAGGCCGTTCTTGACAATGAAATGCGGGAGAGGATGGGGCCCAGGCCACACTTCCTGGTCTTCGATTTGACACACTTGCAGCCAACAGTGCTTTAAAAGATCGTCTTCCTTCTGAGCTTTTGCGAATAGGCCTCCCCGTAACCTGCTGAAACACATCATAGAAAAGGTTAGGGTTTTGGGAGGAGGACTCACCATCTCTCCCGCTATCGGAGGCCAGGAGCGTTGGCTGCCTCAGTCCTTTCACTGGCCTCCTTCGTCGGGCGGTCCCCATGTTTGGCCGTCTAGCCAAAGTGGGCGCAAACAGGTGGTCGATCCCCGCCAGTCTCAGCTGAGTAGGACAGGAACCGGCAGGTCTTTCAGCATGCCCACCTCTAAGGGCCAAGCTCCTGAGGCGGCCGATAGGTTGACTCGTCTTGACGGTACTTGTCGCGTGTCGCCATTCACATAGGTAAAAACAGAACAGGGGCCAGGATGTTGGCTCGGACCAGCGTGACACCGCTACCAGAGTCGAGGAGGGCCTTGAACAATTATCCTTACTACCATTTTCAGTGCTCCTTGTGGAGGTTGTGATGAACAACGGCAGTGCTCGCTCCCCAATCTCTCGATGTTGGCCAGCATCCACCAGCTCCACCGCTCCTACCAACTCAGAAATTGTCGTGGGGTTTCTCATCCGGACCGCCTGCCAATAGGCCCAGTGCAGGGCTCGGAGAAACCAATCGACGCGACTACCGCTCTGATACCTGTCCAGTCGATGGAGTCCCCTGTAGTAACCAGTGGTGCGCTAGACGGGTGCGTTGGGCTTATGGTGGTGTGCGGGGTTATACTCTCAGGAGTGGAACTGCTGTGCAGCAGATATGGGAGAAAGCCCCAAGAGTGAAAGAATTTCCCGCCTTAGCGTGACCAAATTTTTCGGCTCTTCCCTTGGAAGCGAATTAATATGCACGCTGGGGTACTCCGTCAGTAGCGGTATTAGAATCCATGCCCACTTGTCTGGGGGCCATCCTTCCGTAGGGGCTGTGGCTTCAAACATTTGGACGTAGGCCTCGACGTTAGGAAGCAAGCGGGTAGCTTGGGTGTGCGGATCCGGCAGTGGAACCTGTTTGGCTAGAACAGACTCTCAACACATCTGGTCTAGTCCAGGTCTTAGTCAAAGGGCTAGATCGCTTACCTTAATGCAGCCATTTCCTCAAAAGACTCAAAAAGAGTAATTTTTATGCGTTCCCTAAGTAATAGCATGCTAAGCCAGTTTGGTGGCCAGAAGTCAAGATCTCAAAAACGTGCCGGCTCCAAACATTGATCGTTGATCTGACTCACCCTAGCACGCCAACAATGCGGAAAACCTCAGAAGTCACTAACCTACTAGAAAAGTTATTTCAGACAATATAAATTAACCAAGATTAACATTTGTTTTGCCAGGCAAGAATATTTTCCAAATTGGTATAATTCATAAACATTTGCACAACTGATCAGCAGTACAAAAATAACACAAAATAAAACAAACATAAAAGGTTATTATCCCTGGTCTTGAGAAAGTACATAGTGTGGTGTATGGAGACACACACCACACTACGGGCTGATCTGGCTACAGAATCGTGCCTTGTGGTGTTTTGTCACTTTCCTTATATACTCAGACCAGACAAAGAGGTCCCAAATTTAGTTGTAAAAACCTTTTGGTGTTTAGGTTCCCGTGCTCCCTGGCTTGAACACTTTCAGAGACCCAAAAGGAAGACACATCCCCTTTTCCACAGAACACAGTTCTTAATCTTTTCCATAATATAAGTGATTAGTGCGATTGGTAAATTGGTCTCAATTTCACAGTGAGACCTTTCAAATTAGACCAAACATGAAAGTGAAGAACAATAGGTTCATAAGACACATGACATATAATGCCTTATTCCTAATGAA
Organism: Puntigrus tetrazona; assembly: GCF_018831695.1. NCBI lineage: Eukaryota > Metazoa > Chordata > Actinopteri > Cypriniformes > Cyprinidae > Puntigrus > Puntigrus tetrazona. The sequence goes on from NC_056713.1 coordinate 5,447,806, forward strand.
CTTTAAGCCAAATCTTTTGGGCAGAAGGAGGGGAAGCAGGAAGAGCAGAGGTGAGGAGGGTGTCATAAAAGCAACAGGGAGGGATGGTGTTGTTTACTCTCTTTTTGAAGTCCTTTTGTTGCTTTGGATATCCCTTTTCAGATTAGTCTTATTGTATTACAGGTTTTTGATTTTGCTTCTTACAAAAAAATAAAATAAAAAAATAACAACTGGATCGCCAGTTATTAAAAACGTAAAAAAAGAATGTTTCAGAAATTGAAAGATGTTACAATATCAAAACAAAATGTGTCATGTGTGATTAATGATACCGCATTAATGATACAGATGGCGATGATGAAATTGCTAAAACCATTAAACTAAAACTAAAATATGTAGTCATGGTCAGAATAGTGAGAGTAGCCCTTAGTACTGTACAAAAAAAAAAAAAAGCCTAAAAAAATCACCCAAAATTCAGACAGAGCATCAGATTGAGAAGCGAGAAAAAGACTTCAGTCTCTATATTGAACGTGCTTACCCGCGCTTAGTAAGCACAATCTATGAGCTGATAATTAATAATAATGAGTTGATAATTAAACAATAATATGCATTATATAATATATGCAATAAGAAAACTGAGAAACATTTCATCATCTACATAATGATGCAATATTGTTCATCTAAATCATCAGTCATAAGCCTCACTGGGACTGGTCTTTTGACCTTATGACCAGAGGGACCTAATTTGTGGTTACAATGGCTAATTAAACCTTAGGGTCCATTAACATTGCCCCACTGGGAGATTTGATGGTCAAGATGCTTTGCTGAAATGGTCAAGGGACAATATCAGGAGTGAAAACTACATGTTTTGATTATAACCATCATTATATGATGCACTAAAAGATTAGTATTTACTACCATACCAGTGAATTATGTTTGACCTAAATATTCAAGACAGTAGCATATTCACCAATTAAATAAGTAAATATAAAATTACAAGCACTACAAGATTTTTAAGCAGTTTTCATATTTCAGTATGTCATATTTTCTAATATAACAAAATAACTAAAATTTAATCAAATAATTTAATGCTTAGTACATAATACTATTATTGTTAGAAATTGAAAAGAGAAATATAATACATTTATACATTTTAAATGAATTGAAACATACTTATAGACAAATCTGAAAAAAAAAACTTTCTTTATATAGCACTTTTAACAATACAGATTGTGTCAAAGCACTGAGCAGTATCAAATAGAGTAGAGTGATAATAATGTATAATTATTAAACCCTTTTTGTTTTATTAAATACAGAGACAGTGTAATCAAATCAATGATAATTGCTAGAAATTAAGTGTCCCTATATAAGTAAGCCAACAGTAAGGCAACAGTTGGCAACAGAGGCGAGGAACCAAAACCCCATTTATGACAGAATGCAAAAAAAATATATATATAAAAATGTTCAGAGGAACCAGGTTCAGTTGGTTCACCTCTGGCTGGATGACCAGTACTGAATTTCTAGTTCAATGCTAAACGCAGCTGTCAGATTGCCTAAAGGCTTTATTGTGTGTGTGTGTGTGTGTGTGTGTGTGTGTGTCTGGTTCCTATGATCTGTCCACAGGCCTCATCTAGGTTTTCCGGTCTCCAATGAAGATTATCTCTTGGTGCTGATCCACCATCTGATCTGGATATGAACTGAAAATCTGAATAAAAAACAGTGTAATATTAGTGTAGATACCGTTCTTTACATACATTGTGTGTTATTTCTACAGTATGTGTGTGTGTGTGTGTGTGTATACAACACCAACAGCTGAGCAAGTACAGTGTGTCACGTAGTCAGACATTCTAAAATCTGACAAACAAGTTCATTCTGTGCAACAAATGCTGACTAACATAGTGCCAATATGGGGTTACAAACTAATCAGACAAAACCTGGTGAATGTGTCTGATGCCATTTCTTAGAAACCATTTGTAGAACGTGAATTGGTAAATAATAAACCAATGTATGTGTACATTTCTGTATTTAGTTATGTTGTGAATATTTGCAGCACATGTGGTTTAATTTTTTTCATTTGCAGAGCATTGAAAAATGCAGTTCTTTCAGCCACCGTATAAGTCAAATTAAAATTTGCAAACAGTAAATTAATTCAGGAAAATTTGGTTAATTGTTAACTGTAATTGATTAAATGGTTAAAGATATTTAAATTTACAAAAGTGAATTTTTGGTTAATGTAAGCCATATTGGCTGGAAGGTATATAACGGGAAGTATTTAAACCTTGTCCTGAAATTTCACTTGAGTCTGCAAACTGAACCACCTTTATTACCATTTATATTGTAAAATTATAATAAATAAAATCTCAAACGATGTCAAGTGTATATTGTATTTAATAAAACACAATGTATAATATGTGCTTAAAGGTGTATAATATTTTTTGTGAGCCATATGAATTATATGCAACTCTTAGATTTAGAATGTTTGTTTAGTCTTGAGCGATAAACAATTTTTAAATAAAAAATATTAAAACTATATAAAAGCTACTTTTCTTTTCAAAAATAGGTCAATTCAAGTTATGATCAGTTATTGCATCTGTAACTGTATGGTCAGTGGGGTTTAATTAAAGTGTTGTCATTACAAGATAATTATCTGTTCAGTGATCCCACTGAGAGCAGCTCTGGACAGAGAAGCCTTTAAGGGAACAGGAGAGTGGAAACATAATGACCTTTAACGACCATGTTTATCAAGTCAAATTAGGCCATATGAGGATGAATTATATCATTTGCCTACTTCATTATGACTTCAGTGGTTAGCCCTGAGTTAAAGAATGATCTCATACTTCTTAAACTTTATACAAAGCTTTTGTACAGATCAATCATTTAAATTTATTTGAGATGATCAAATTATCTTAAGCATTTTAGTTGTGGCATGCTCCCTGTTCAGCTCGCCTTTGCTCCTTTTTAATTCTCTCCTCAGTGGACAGTGGTGAAGAAAGTATTTACGAGAGGATGCCTCCTCTCAAGGAGGCACCGGCTGTGCACCATTGTGCTCCCACTGCAATTTAATAAAAAGTGAAGGTCGCTCACTCCTCCAAGCCCTGCCCTTCAAATTTAACAAGAGCACTCTGTTAACCAGGCTACAAACTTCATTCTTATGAGCAGTTTTCGCACCGGATCATGTCCTGGCAATCCAGCAGCTTACAGCTTACAGATGCTGGGCCTCATGACCTACATCAGGGTGAGCCAGGCCTACATAACAGCTCTGGCCCACTGGTAAAACCCAGTGGTTTGAACAGGCTGTGACTTTGGGATTGGTATACAGAAGGAAGATTGTCTTGACAGACTCATCTGACACAGGTTGTTAGTCTCCGTGTTTGAAGGCAGACCAACCTTCTTTGAATCTCTCTACCTGTGTATTGGCCTGAGGGTGGTATCCTTGAGTTTGAAAGATTAGTTATGAAGTCTGTGGAGGAGTGGGGTTGGAATGGGGACTGGCACTACAACAATAGATGAGGGCAGAATGGGTTCTTTGACTGGTTTGGGAATGGATGGGGAATACTTAATTTCAGATAGACGTCAGCTTTGCCATTTTATGAACCTAGATGATAGGTGATCTTGAACTGAAAGTGCGAGAAAAACAATGCCCATCTTGCCTGTCGTGGGTTGAGACGTTTCGCTGAACTGATGTACGGGTTACGATGATCATACATTGTTGACAATGGACTGTACTTTCCTATATCCATTTGATGGAACTCACATTTCACTTTCTTGGCATAGAGTTGATGTTGAATTAAGAGTTGTAGGACTGCTTGCATGTGTGCCTCCATGAATTCGGAATAGATCAAGATACTGTCTATGCATATAATGACCCACCAGTTGAACATGTCCAAGAACACATCATTGATAAAGGACTGGAACACGGATGGACTATTAGAAACCCCGAACTGCATTTCCAATCATCATCCCTCCCGAATGTGGATAAGATTATAGACACTACAAAGATCAAGTTTGGTGGAGTGAAAGGTGGTAATGGGTAGCGGAATGGGACTGTAATGTCATTGAGGCTTCGGTAATCAATGCACGGCTGCAGACCCCCATCCTTCTTCTCGACAAAGAAGAAGCCTGCTGAAGCTGGAACGGTGGATGGTTGAATGAAGCCCTTAGCCAACTCCTCATTGATGTAATTCTGCATGGCTTAGGACTCAGGTTATGACAATGGGAATACTCTGCCTCTTGTGGACACCTACCTGGCAGAAGTCCTCGACACTGGACTCAGATGCTGTACTCGAACACAACATTGTTAAAAAAATAATATATAGAATCTACTCAATAAAGTTTGTGTGAGTAGATTCTATTCTATATATTTGGGCAAATAATGTCTACATTTTACAGCTCTAACCAAAAAGAATTATACCTAATATTTTTCAATACACTACAAAAGAAATTACCTATAAAAATTCTGTAATAATAACTATAAATAATAACTATTTTTAGCAGGCAATAGTTAATCTACTAATTTATTATTCATAGTAATTAGCCAATAAGAAAATGTGGAAATTTCAACAAACCATTATTGTGATAAGCATTTGCTTTAGGCTTTTGTCTCTTGCTTTTTATTTAGTGAAATAAGCTTTGAGTGTATGGTGTTTAAGTATAAACACATGGACAAAAAATGTTTTAAAGTTAAGATGAAGTAGACTGCTTTTTGTGATGGGTGTCAAGATGTAAAAAAGTCAAGATGTAAAAGAGAAATAATTTTAAAAAGTGTTGATCTTTCATTACTGATGTAAATGATCTGTAAATGATTGTGATCATAAATACAAAGATACTGTGGCAAAACATGCAGAAAGATTTAGACATCAATACTCTTCATACAAACCTCAACAATAGTGACAATCAGCAAAGTAATTCAGAAAAACAGATCAACTGCAATGCAGGTTGGGAGTGCTAAATTCATTTTGTATTATGTTGATACCCAGCATGCACTAGTCACCATCACTTGATCTAAGTTTGCATTGTCTTTAGCACATTGATACAAATGTCAATAAAACTCAAACATTAAAGTAAAACAAAAAGAAAGAATAAAAATCAATGAAAACCAAATACAGCAAACACGGATTATAATAATGGTGCTTTGTTGAAATGTCAACATTAATTGCAACTGGAAAAGTTGTGTTGATTCAATGCAATTAACATTGACAAATCAACTCTTTTTTAGCATTGATTCAACATTTGTTTGTTATAGGTGGGTCCTCCTAGCTGTAGGATCATGTATGCACACATTTTGAGACGCTAGAGCTAATATTTTTGGGTATATATTACTTTATTGTTTTGTGTTGCAGTTATTATTATAAACAATAAGTAGAATTTACCTAATATTTAATATTTTACTTTTTAACTAATATATTTAAATAAAATGTAACTGATTTTCATGGGTTGTATTTAACACCCCCAAGAGTGTTTCTTTACAGTGTATCCATTTTTTTTTTTTTTTGTAAACAAGCTAATTAGCATGAGATCAGCCTCCATATATATCCAACCAAACCAACCTTCTACAGAACACTTTGTCAAACATGAAAACAGAGATAGCGGTAAGATTTTTTTTGTATAATTATTATATATATATTAATCCCAAATTATTTCAAATGAAATTACAAATAACTTTATAGTATTATAATTAGTCTTTGCATATTATTGCAGATGCAGCCACCACTAGAGAATGAGTCCATTGTCTTAGTATTTACACTTTCTGGACTAAATGAAACCATGACAAACAGATTTGTGTTTTTTTCCTTGACTGCATTGTATTATCCATTAATTGTGTTTTGTAATGTGACCATAATTTTCACTGTAATCTCACATAAGAAACTTCATGAGCCAATGTATGTGTTTATATGCAATTTGTGTATAAATGGACTTTATGGCACTGCTGGATTCTACCCTAAATTCCTGTATGATTTATTATCCCATTATCACATGATTTCTTATGCTGGATGTTTGTTTCAGATATTTGTAATTTATTCATCTGTTATGTGTGACATTTCAACATTAACAGTGATGGCATATGACAGGTATGTGGCAATATGCAGACCACTGGAGTATCATTCAGTAATGACTAGTCGGAGGATTCTTCAATGCATCCTCTTCTGCTGGCTGACTCCATTTTTTTGCATGTGTGTTTCAGTTGTATTAACATCAAGGCTAACCTTATGTGGCTCTAGCATTGAAAAATTATATTGTGAAAACTGGTCAGTTGTTAAACTCTCTTGTTTTTCTACAACAGTAAATAATGTGATTGGGTATGTAATTATTATTTTATATTTTGGACATGCAGTATTGATATTTTGCTCGTACATGCACTTGATTAGAAAATGCAAAAAATCAACAGAGGGCAGAAACAAATTCATGCAAACTTGTGTACCACATCTGCTTGCGCTTATCAATGTGACTGTTGCTTTGCTTTTTGATGTGCTGTACACTCGGTATGGTTCTAAAAGCTTGCCACAAGATTTGCGGAATTTCATGGCTCTAGAATTTTTAATAATTCCTCCCATATTAAACCCCCTTATTTATGGACTAAATCTGACAAAACTGCGGAAAGAAGTAATGAGACTTTTTTGTTTATTTCTTTTTAAAAAAGTAAAAATACTTGAGTAAGATTTTCTTATTAAAAATATGTATAATATGTTTACATTTAAATAATAACCACAAGTGTAGCTTTTTGTTATCCTAAACACTCTAATACTAGATTAAGACATTTTTGAAAAAGCATTTTTCCCTCCTCTGTTTGATGAAAACAATTATATAAATTGTGATGCTATTAGTTTTTTTTCAGCCATATAAAAGATTGTCATATGTATTAAACTATTGATTTAGGTTAACTGTCATGTTGCTGATGATGACTTTGAAAATTGTTGTATTAATGATATATTTGCTGTGAGGCAACAATACTAGCCATTGAAACACCCATGCTGTTACTAATAACATATGCAAATTAAATGCTAAAATGTCCAAAATGTGTGGCAATATTTTAACAAATTACATTAAAAACAGAAAACCAAAGAAATATTTTTTTTGAAGGTGTTAATGGGACAACCACTTCCATTATTGTTGTCTGATTAATTATATATGTTTCTAAACAAATGTTTAGGGGGAAGAATGAAACTGCATTCACAATTTTGGTAAACCTTTCTACAAATCCTGTGTTTATAATACATTATAAGGGTATTTTTAAGGCATTACAATGACATCTCATGAATAGCTCATATCACAATATAATATTTACTTTTTTGGATTTTTAAGTATGATTATTTATAACACACAATTAACACCATATAAAATCTACTTAATTTATAATAGAATATATCATATCTTGACATTGTTTATTTAAAAAGGGTGTAGAAGCACCTAACCTGATCATAAACAAACCTCCATTAGCTGCAAGCAGCGGTGTGCGTGTTCTTGGGAATGCTTTTGACTATTGTTAGAGATTAATATTCACACTTACAGAAATATACACATTTACATTTTGCAAAACAGATGGAATAAGATCTGTCAATGTGAATTTGTTTCCTTCAGATGTTCAGATGTTATGAGAAAGAGAAAATAAACATACAGGCAGGCAGGCAGGCAGAAAGACAGACTATAACCACATGCATTAAGAGATGTGAACGGACGATCTAACAAAGGACAAACAGGAACTTATGAAGCCTAAAGTATGAAATAATTAACTGAACACACCTAAATACAATTAGACAGTTAACTGAAGGTAGGGCACACACAGCACATGGGACAGGAAAAAAAAACAAAAGAGTCCAACTACGTGACATATCGCCCGCCTCCCAGAAGGTGTGTCCCTGCACCAAAAACAGAAACGGAAAGACAAGGACCGAGTTGGAGCTTGGGGGATGGAGGAGCCTGACAGAGCTGGAGGGATGGAGGGATGAGGTGAAGCTGGAGGAGTGGAATCCCGAGGCGACGGATGGTCGACCACAGACCAAGGCGGAGCCAGAGGGACGATGGAGCCTGGCGCAGCTGGTTGATTGATGGGCCACGGTGGAGAGGAGGGAGCTAGGAGCCAATGGGGAGCAGGTTCTGTGAGCCTTGGTTCTGTCGGTCTCCCTGGCAATGGCTCTGTGGTCTCTGCAAACCCGAAACTCCATCAGCGGTGGGCTCTGGCTGTTGCTCCCTGTCACGTTGAAGTGGTGGGCTGGGCTCTGGATCCTGAGTGGGGTAATTCATGAGGGAAAAAAAAACGACAGTAAAATGTAAATGACATAGTTAACTGAACTCACCTGAATACAATTTAACTGAAAATAGGACATATGGGACAAGAAAACAACAACAAAAGAGTCTAACTATGTGACACATATAGCCTATAATGCATAATTAATTTACTTTAAAATAGCATAACATCCTTCAGAAATCATTCTAATATAATGATTTATTGCAGTGTTGGAAACAGTTTTTGTGCCTAATATTTTTTGGAACATGTGATATTTTGTTCAGAAATCTTTTATGAATAGAAAGCTAAAAAGAACAGCATTGATAGCAAATCAACATATTAGAACGATTTCTGAAGAATAATGTGACACTGTAGACTGAGGTCAAGGCTGATGAAAATTCTGATGTGGATCACTGAATTAAATTACATTTCATGAGTTCGCACTTACATATAATTAATCATAGTAGCGGTTAAAGTAAGCGTGTTTGGCGTGCTATCAGGGAGAGGACTACCGAGTCCAGAGTTTTTTCCTCATGTCCGTGAAAAGCAGACAGGGCTTGGCGTCTAGGAGGAGTGGAGATTGGGATGGTGGAGGGATGCTATGAACGAGATATCGAGGTAAGAGGATTGTGTGAATTTATAGGAGGCTTCTCTTGCTCTGGTTGGATAATGCCGTGATTAGGAAACGAGAAGCCAGCTGGGTTAATTATCAGTGCGCGCTCCACCCAAAATTTGTCTATAGCTAAACATCATTTAAAAAAGAAATGTGTGTGTGTGTGTGTGCTGTATTTTGTGGTTTATAGGGACACAAATTTGTTTAATGACATGGGTATGACAGAGGTATTACTATTTGAAGGTGGTTTATAAGGACACTGCCGATGTCCCCATAAGTCCAAAAAAAATTAAAGAAAAGAAAAAAAAATACTAAATTATGTTTTTTTGGAAAAAGTTTCCTGTATGGATAGGTTTAGATGTAGAGTTGGTGTAGTGCAATAGCACATACAGCAATAGCACATACCACCCACCATTTGTTCCTGAGATTGTTTGACAGTTATTAAGGGTTTTTCCACTGTGTTAATTTTAGTCATATTTTTGTTTTTTCTTCACGGGAGATCCAGCCGGGAGATGATTCTCGTGCCCACCGCTGCCTGCAATTTTCTGACTACTTGGCAAGGGCCTTATATGGCGGTGGAAAGAATCGGGGCAGTCACTTGAAATGATAAGCTCTATCACATCAACCTGCTGAAGAGATGGGTGGGTAATGAGAACCAGCTGGCAGCGCCAGTCTCCGACCCCATGGTTGTCAACAGCAACCCATATCTCTTGGCTGCCCAACAGGGGGAACTCCAGCACCTAATTAATCAGTTCTCGCCATGTTCTCCTATAAACCTGGGCGGACCTACGTGATCGAGCATGACACCAAGACCAACCCAGGAGTCATCTTTCGGCAGCAGCCCTACCGTGTCCCTGAAGCTTGTCGACAGACCTAGACCTAACAAAAGGCTACTGGCAAGGACCACTTTTTGCGTCTGGAAAACCTAAAACTGCCTTCTCCATTCCTAGTGGGCACTGGCATTACCGGACCCTTCCCTTCGGTCTTCATGGGACCCCAGTTCTGTACATCAGTCGAAAGCTGACCCCGGCCGCGAGAAACTATGCAGTGGTGGAAAAGTAGGCCCTGGCCTTCAAGTGGGCAGTTCTGGAGCTTCACTACTACTTCTTGGTCCTTCAATGGATGGCCCGGGCCAAGGACACCAACACCAGGGTGACTCGATGGTTCCTTGAGCTCCAGGACTTCCACTTCGTTGTGCATCACCAAGCTGGTGTGACAAATGCTAATGTCAATGGTCATTCTCGGATCTGGGCGGCTACCTGAGGCCTGTCAGGGGTCACTGCCTACCCACCCCTTTTTCTCCCCTATTCTCACAGTTCGCTACAAGACCAGGAAGGGGGAAGGGGAATGTGACGAGTGTCCCGAGAGATCATCAGCATCGCCCTGGAAACAAACAAGGAGCACCTGGCCACACCCCTCACTGGCTGGTTGGTTGCATCTGCAAGCCTTCAAGGCTGGGCTTTATAAGCAGCACGAGGACACCAGTGTCTGAGAAATTCCTCCACTTGGTTTGAGAATAATGTTTATCTCTTGTTTCCCTTCTCACCACAAATGATAGTAAGGTTTATTTGCACGGGTGAGCATGGAAAGTCTATGGCAGAGGAATCAGGTGAGTATATTGTCCTTAGAAAGTCATTGACTGGAATCAGAAGGTACGGAAGAATCATCCCACCTCCTGGATTTTCCTCTCTGTCTGTCCATTAGATAGGGGATGATATCCAGAGTAGAGACTGATGGTCACACCTAGGAGAGAAAAGAATGCATCACATACCTTGGCTATAAACTGGGGTCCACTATCAAATATAATGTTTTCAAGGAATCCGAACAACCGGAATACTTGGTTAAACAGCAGTTCCACTGTTTCCTGGGCAGTGGGTAAATCTTTGAGGGGTAAGTAGGCACATGGATGGAGTCGATGGTTTCCCCTGCTGCTGGGACAGCATGGCTCCTACCCCAGTAGTGGATGAGTCAACCTATATGATGAGGGGGAGCCCAGAATCAAGGTGTATTTGTAAATTCTTGTTTGCACGCTCCATGGCCATATGTTCTGGAAGCGAGACTGGGTAAATCTTCCCACGAGGGCACTGGCTCACCCAGTATGAGATTGATGGCACAGTCCCATGGTTGGTGTGGTGGTAACTTGGCTGCTCTTTTGGGGCAGAATGTGTCTTTAAATATTCTGGTATATCCACTGCTTCTCCAGGGGACTTTAAATGGACGTGGAATTGATCAGTAGACTTTGAAGAACAGTTAACAGCAAACAGGGAAAACAATGGATGATAGTTTCTACCCCACTTTAGGACTTCCCCAGTCTCCCAAAAGAGGATGGAATTATGCCTTAGTATAGATAGTAGAGGGTAATGCTCCTTGCTGACCCGGAATCGAGGAGGGTTGTGACTGTAGGAGTATTCTTGTATTGACATGGTACCTTGAGACGTGATACAGCTGCTTGCCCGCTGAGACATCTCCATCTGTACGGCCAAACACTTTAAAATGAGCGCTAAATGTATTAACGGTCCACCTTGCTTCCATAATGTCTTGGCCCATTGAAGTGCTGCCCCAGATAGCAAGAAAAAAGAGGGTTAGAGTGTGGGTTGCATCTCAAATACTAGCAAGCACGCCTCCACCGAGTAGGGTGCTGGATGGATCATGGGACTGGAGTTGATCATAGGCAAAGAAGTGCTGGCGGTGACTGATGAGTCATATATATATATATGTATATGTATATATATATATGTATATGTATATATATGTGTGCATCCACCCGGGGCATGGGATATCCGTCGAATTTCGAAACTTCGTTTAATCGCCGGAAGTCGTTGCAGCGGAGGGTGCCATCAGGCTTGGGGACCATCACGATGGGGCTGGACCACGGGCTATCATTTGTTGGACCTCCTCTTCGATAGCTTGCCGATGAGCCTCGGGGACCCGATAGGGCCGCTGCCGGACGATAACTCCGGGTACCGTATGGATCTTGTGCTTGATGACTTGGGTCCTCCCGGGGCACGAAGAGAACACATCAGAGAACTGACCGACCAGGTGCTGGAGCTCCCCCTTCTGGGCAGCCGAGAGGTGGGGGTTGATGTCCACAACCACAGGATCGGTAGACGCAAGGGCATTGAGCTGGTCCTTGTTCCCTCTCCACTTCTTTAGCAGGTTTATGTGGTACAGCTGATCAGTTCGTATTCGGCCCGGTTGACGTAACCTGTAAATGACTGGGCCGATCCGTTCGATGACCATATATGGTCCTTGCCATGTTGCCAGGAACTTGCATGCGGCTGTGGGAACGAGGACCATCACCTTGTCTCCGGGCTGGAATTCCCGTGATTGGACTGCCCAGTTATAGTGGCGTTGTTGGGCCTGTTGCGCTTTAACCAAGTGTTCCCGGACTAATGGCATGACCCGGTCGATTCTTTCCCTCATCTCCTTGACATGTTCGATCACGCTTCGATGGGCTGCCGGCTGCTGTTCCCAGGCCTCTTTGGCGACGTCCAGGAGGCTCCGTAGCTGTCGGCCAAAATGAAGCTTGAAGGCGGAAAATCCTGTGGAAGCCTGAGGTACTTCTCTGATTCCGAAAAACACGAAGGGAATCAAGAGGTCCCAGTCACTCCGGTCTTCCGCCACCACCCGCTGTAACATCTGTTTAAGGGTTTGGTTGAATCTTTCGACTAACCCATCGGTCTGGGGATGGTAGACCGTGGTACGTATTTGCTTGACCTTCAGCAGCCGGGACATGAAGGGGGTACCCTGGTCGGTCAGAATCTTGCTGGGTATTCCGAAGAGCTCTTTTGAGATGGTCTTAGCAGTGGCCTTCCTCAACGGTACGGCTTCGGGATACCGGGTGGCGTAGTCAACTATGACTAGAATGTGTTTGTAACCCAGAGCAGACTTTGGCAGCGGCCCCACCAGATCCATCTGGATGAGCTCAAAGGGTACCCCTATGATGGGTAGCAGTATAAGCGGACTGGGGGGAGGAGTCCCTGGCGTGGTGAGTAGGCAGGTCGGGCACGCCTGGAAGAACAGCTTCACATTGGCCTCCAGGCCAGTGGAACCTATCGTGGATCCGCTGACAGGTGTTCTGTACGCCGAGATATCCTGCCATTGGGTGTGTGTGTGCCAGCTCGAGAATGGCCTCAGTCTTCAAATGTGGCACTACTAGTAGCAGTTTCTCCTCCCCCCTTCGCTGGGTGACGCAGTACAGCAGGCCGTTCTTGACAATGAAATGAGGGAGAGGATGGGGCCCAGGACACACTTCATGGTCTTCGATTTGACACAATTGCGGCCAACAGTGCTTCAAACGATCGTCTTCCTTCTGAGCTTTTGCGAATAGGCCTCCCCGGTAACCTGCTGAAACACATCATAGAAAAGGTTAGGGTTTTGGGAGGAGGACTCACCATCTCTCCCGCTATTGGAGGCCAGGAGCGTTGGCTGCGATGGTCCTTTCACTGGCCTCCTTCATCGGCGGTCCCCCCCATGTTTGGCCGTTTGGCCAAAGTGGCCGCGAGCAGCTGGTCGACCCCCGGCCAGTTTCGGCTGAGTAGGACGGGACCCAGCAGGTCTTTCAGCATACCCACCTTTAAGGGCCAAGTTCCTGAGGCGGCCGATAGGTTGACTCGTCTTGACGGTACTTGTCGCGTGTCGCCATGCACATAGATAAATTTGGAACAGGGGGGCCAGGATGTTGGCTTGGACCAGCGTGACGCCGCAACCGGAGTCGAGGAGGGCCTTGAACGGTTATCCTTACTACCATTTTTGGTGCTCCTCGTGGAGGTTGTGATAGACGATACAACGGCGGTGCTTGCTCCCCAATCTCTCGATGTTGGCCAGCATCCACCAGCTCCACCGCTCCTACCAACTCGGAAATTGTCGTGGGGTTTCTCATCCGGACCGCCTGCCGATCGACGACTACCTGCTCCGATACCTGTCCAGTCGATGGAGTCCCCTCTAGTTATCACCGGTGCGCTAGACGGGTAAGTTTGGCCGCTTGGTCTCATGGTGGTGTGTGGGGGTTATACTCTCAGGAGTGGAACTGCTGTGCAGCAGATATGGGAGAAAGCCCCAAGCGTGAAAGAATTTCCCGCCGTAGCGTGACATAATTTTTCCTCTTCCCTTGGAAGCGAATTAATATGCACGCTGGAGTACTCCCGTCAGTAGCGGTATTAGAATCCGTGCCCATTCGTCTGGGGGCCATCCTTCCGTAGGGGCTGTGGCTTCAAACATTTGGACGTAGGCCTCGACGTTAGGAAGCAAGCGGGTAGCTTGGGTGCGCGGATCCGGCAGTGGAACATGTTTGGCCAGAACAGACTCTCGACACATCTGGGCTAGTCCAGGTCTTAGTCAGAGGCTACCCCTTAGATCGCTTACCTTAATGCAGCCATTTCCTCAAAAGACTCAAAAAGAGTAATTTTTATGCGTTCCTTAAGTAATAGCATGCTAAGCCAGTTTGGTGGCCAGAAGTCAAGATCTCAAAAACGTGCCGGCTCCAACCATTGATCGTTGATCTGACTCACCCTAGCACGCCAACAATGCAGAAAACCTCAGAACCTACTAGAAAAGTTAACCAAGATTAACATTTGTTTTGCCAGGCAAGAATATTTTCCAAATTGGTATAATTCATAAACATTTGCACAACTGATCAGCAGTACAAAAATAACACAAAATAAAACAAACATAAAAGGTTATTATCCCTGGTCTTGAGAAAGTACATAGTGTGGTGTATGGAGACACACACCACACTACGGGCTGATCTGACTACAGAATCGTGCCTTGTGGTGTTTTGTCACTTTCCTTATATACTCAGACCAGACAAAGAGGTCCCAAATTTAGTTGTAAAAACCTTTTGGTGTTTAGGTTCCCGTGCTCCACGGTCACACCTGGCTTGAACACTTTCAGAGACCCAAAAGGAAGACACATCCCCTTTTCCACAGAACACAGTTCTTAATCTTTTCCATAATATAAGTGATTACTGTGAAATTGAGACCAATTTACCAATCGCACTGAGACCTTTCAAATAAGACCAAACATGAAAGTGAAGAACAATAGGTTCATAAGACACATGACATATAATGCCTTATTCCTAATGAACTTTAAGCCAAGTCTTTTGGGCAGAAGGAGGGGAAGCAGGAAGAGCAGAGGTGAGGAGGGTGTCATAAAAGCAACAGGGAGGGATGGTGTTGTTTACTCTCTTTTTGAAGTCCTTTTGTTGCTTTGGATATCCCTTTTCAGATTAGTCTTATTGTATTACAGGTTTTTTGATTTTGCTCCTTACAATATATATATATATATATATATATATATATATATATATATATATATATATATATATATATATATATATATATATATTTATTTTAATGAACTGAGTGATATTTTAAAGTTTGTGATTAAAAAAAAGAATGTTTCAGAAATTTAAAGATGTTACAATATCAAAGCAAAATGTGTCATGTGTGATTAATGATACCGGCATTAATGATACATATGACGATGATGAAATTGCTAAAACCATTACAAAATATGTAGTCATGGTGAGAATAGTGAGAGTAGCCCTTAGTACTGTACAAAAAAAAAAATCAGCCTAAAAAAATCACCCAAATTTCAGACAGAGCATCAGATTGAGAAGCGAGAAAAAAGACTCCAGTCTCTATATTGAACGCGCTTACCCCGAGGTGCAACCTATAGTAGTTGAACACGTCATCAGAAATTATGCTTCTGCAGTGCAGGCAGAAGACACCATTCAAAATGTTTGCATTCTTTATTTTTTGACACATAGTGTCTCCATTTTAACCTTTTGCTACAAGATTCTCCCACTGCAGAGGATCCTTCAAAGTCTCTTACCACTAGCCTTAGACGTGGTTAAGCAGCTTGGTTCTACCGCCCCTCCATGAGATTATATGAAACTTCTTGATTCTGCTTATGGACTGGTGGAAGATGGCAATGAAATCTTTGTCAGGTTTTTTAACACTCATCAGGACAGTGGTGAAAAAGCTTCTGACTACTTACAAGGACTGCAGACAATCCTTAGCACTGCGGAAAGGAGCGAAGTAGTCTGCAAATCACCATTTGCTGAAACAGTTACAGCATGGGTGCCTTCAATTATTCCCTTGTACTTATCATTTAGCTTGAGTCTAAAACAAGGACACCACCTGACTTCGCCAAGCTGCTATTACTGCTGAGAACTGAAGAGGACAGAAGAGCTGCTAAACTTGACAGGATGCTGAGACACATAGGTATTTCCAAACATAAAGCTACATGTAACACACAGTTTGCTACTGATATCTATGCTTATGGTGACCCCGGTGTGCTCCAAGTCTGCCTGTCAGATATTAAGGCATTGACATAACTGATTTGTCCTCAAGGTCTAAAAAGAAAGATATCAGCCAGTTTTAAGGGAAAGCCCAAAAGCTACTCCAGGCAAAGCAGAGATAAATGCACAGCAAATTACAAATAAATCTCCAAAGCCATGGTCTGCTTCCGATGTGGGGAAGATGGCCATGTAGCCAAATTTTGTGAAGGCTCCAACAACAAAGCTCTAGTAAATCAAAAGTACAAGGAGCTCAAGGCAGAACAGGACAACTGGGCAAAGAGGAATGGAATAGTGTTAAATGAGGTTGGGTTTCAGTAATGGGACATACTGGGGCCCAGTGCAAAAAGAAGTATCACAATCATTGAATCGCCTTTGATTTCACTGAGTGACCTCTCTCTAAAGTGGAAGAAACATAATTGCAGCAAAAAAAAATTAGGCACGGGGAATGCCTCATGAAGGTCTAGAAAAACTACTAGTTTGGTCTGAAGCTACCCCCAGACAAAGTAAAGTCTGTAAAGTACCTTGGACACATTGTTTCTGAAAACAGTGTGGAGACTGACCTTGATAAAATCTAAGCACTTACCATCTGGCCAAAACTCACTATCATCACTGAGCTCACTTGGGTTGAGTTGGGATCAGTTGGGTTTGCAAGCTCAAATGTTAAACTTTCCTTTCTAACACTTATTGCAAAACAACAGATGGGCCACCTGAGACATGTTAGATACTATAAAAACACTAGCATAGCAGGGACTTCTAAAGTGTCTTCTAAAACACAGTAGTAGTTTATTTTTACACATTAAATGAAGAATCAGCAATAGTCAGTTTTAAAGGTACTGAAACATTTGCATGCTTGCTTAAAAATATATTTTGATAATAGTTTGACAAGCACATAGTATTATAAGCATAAACTACTCTTCACAGTAATTATTAATGTAAGTTAATGTTCATTTGTAAATGTACTATTGTTTATTGATAATGATTTGTTTGTTCATAACTCAATCACAGTAATTCACCTTAGAAAACTATTAGAATATTTAGAAAGGTGCATTGCCTAGATTAATAAATGATGTAAACTGTTGGCTTTAATAAATTAAATCTTGCTGTTCCCTTGTTGTAGTTTATATTAGAATATAATGTTAATGTTAATAATGTAAAATGCTCATTTGTAAGCTATATAAAAATCATAAGAACTTTATTTATTTTTCACACAGGTTGGTGACAAAACTTTGGCTAATGCAATATGGAAAATGCAACATATTTTT
The DNA here is from genome assembly GCF_018831695.1 of Puntigrus tetrazona. NCBI lineage: Eukaryota > Metazoa > Chordata > Actinopteri > Cypriniformes > Cyprinidae > Puntigrus > Puntigrus tetrazona. The sequence continues at coordinate 5,465,181 of NC_056713.1, forward strand.
ACTTCATGTTGTTTGAAAACATTGGATATATAAAATATGCGTTATTTATTTTGGGATTTATTCTGTATTGTGCTATAATATTTTTTAATGTTCTTATTATTCTTGCAATATTGCTGGAAAGGACATTACACCAGCCCATGTACATTCTGATTTCATGTTTGTCTGTTAACTCTGTATTTGGTACAGCTGCCTTTTTCCCAAGAGTACTGACAGACTTATTGTCTGATATACACTCAATCTCCCATGAAGTATGTATCTTTCAGTCTTTTGTGATTTTTACATATGCAGCAAATGAGTATACAATATTAATGTTAATGGCATTTGACAGATTTACAGCAATCTGTAAACCTTTACAATATCACAACATAATTACACCAAAGTTTCTAACTATTTTAATTGTTATAAATTTGAGTTATCCAATGATTTTGCTTGGTATTTCTGGTCTTTTAACACTGAAACTGAAAATATGTGGAAACAAACTGTTTAAGGTATACTGTCACAGTTATGAAATAGCTAAGCTTTCATGTGAAAACACTATAATTAATAATGTTTTTGGTATGTTCATAATAATTGTAACTTCTGTCATCCCTTTAAGCTTGATATTCTACTCTTATATAAAAATTCTTATCATTTGTCAAAGAAGCTCCTCACAATTCAAAGGCAAAGCCTATCAAACATGTATTCCACATATAGTGGTCCTTTTGAATTTCTCTGTTGCAGTTATTTCTGATGTCACTTTGAGTCGGGTTGTGACTTTAAATCTTCCTGTAGGGTTGTCAGTTTTTCTTTCACTGGAGTTTCTTATCATACCACCCATCCTCAACCCACTTGTTTATGCTTTAAACCTGCCTGATATTCGCAAAAAAATAAGTTGCCTCATAAACCCATTCAAGCAGATGCCTTAAGGTTTTAATAAAGAATATCTCTGGTTTTGAAACTTTATTCTTTGCAAATTTAGGGATCTTATCTATGCACTTGTAACACTCCAAAGAAAAAGGAAAACTTGAAATTGCATATCCCATAAATATCCATCTAGTTTGAACATGCTGCTTTCCACAAAAGCTTTCTTCATGGAAGCTTTTTATTCACATATTTCAACTTGGATAAGTGTTTTATGTCTAGTCATTTACTACTTGTGTAAGAAGTGGGATAATGTACGACGAGCCAGTGCAATATTGCTTACTTATTATAATCTTAATTCAAAGGATTGTGAAAAACTGACGGGAAGTGTTGAGTGCTACTGTAAGGACAATTTAAATCTTTCAAAATGATTTACAGTTGAAAATATTACACGTTTAGAAAAGTGCTAAATGCTAAAAATGACTAAAAGCAATCAAATGTAATAAGTTATGTTGCTCCCCACCGCCAACATTTTTTATGCATATATAAACATATTAAAAGAAAGATCCAATCCTCTCCTTTCAAAAAAAATTATAAAAATAACTAAACTATTTTAATCTGTGTGTTCATGTTTTATCGTCAATTGAATGCAGATAGATTTCATCAAAAATTAAAAAATTTGAACAAAAAAACTGAGTCAAAAAGCATTTTTATCAGAGTACTGCATTATCAAGCAACATACATTCAAATATTGAATTCTTTACCTGTAAAAATTATATGAATTATTGAAATTGCATTCAGTAAACAGAGCAAACAGACACACAAAACACACACATTTATGAGCACATTTAAATACACACACACACACAGAGTATATATACATAAGTTAACTAGGCATGGGCGATAAGGCCTAAAAAATTATAATCTTGATAATTTCAGGTATTTATTGCAATAATGATACCAGTGACAATAACTAAATAAATATACACACACATTTTATAATTATTGCTATTATACATAGTTTTTTTATAATATAACATTATGTTACGTTTAAGTTGTGTTCTAGTAACTGTGCTGAAAATCATCACAAAACAACAATTAACACCATTGGCCATTTTTGAGAGCCCGTTCTTGAATAAAGCATGCATTTTTTTACCGTACAAATAAACGCAGACTTGCTGAGCAGAAATCTTTTTTTAAAAACATTAAAAATATTACAGATCCTAATTTAAACACTGTGTGTGACTTATTTCACACATGATAATTTTTATTATCGTCATACTTTTGTTTTTTTCTTTTAAAAATGCAAGAAATTGTTACATAGCAGCTGACGACTAACACTCTTTTAGTGCCGATTTGGACTTTGAACCCTGGTTAACAAACAGATAGCCAGTGAGCTCTGCAGCGCTGTTTGAATGGGCTACATCATAGAGGGCTTCAGTCTTTGGCAACATGCAATTGTGTCTGTATTAGAAACATGTCTGCAGTTTATTTGCTAACCATTTGAGGCCATTTCATGAATTCAGTAGTCAACCAGCAACAGCATCCTTCCTCTTACCATCGGAGACATGAGATGCAGTGCTAAACAGTCTCTTGCTGTCAGTCCTCCTTATAATGATTGTATCGTCTTTCTCAGACTCTTTTTACAGCTTTTACACTGCAACATTTTGCTGCATTAGCGCGCCTGTATTTGATCACAGCACGTCATTGTTCAGCATAATTTCTCCTCACGTAACAAGCTTCTCCTCAGCTTTAAATTCAACTTCTGCAATGCTAAGTGCTAGTATTAGGTAGGGGAAAAAATGTGTCTTCAGATGTTTTTTTAAACTGGCTAAAGATTCCACCAGCTGGGGACTGTCCAGAAAAGCAAACTGTGTGATTTTGTGCCTCTTTGGGAAGGTACCGTGAGGCGTCATTCATATGCAGAACACAAGCTTCAGGAGGGTGTGCAGGTCTGAACTAGCGAGGTTAGGTAATGGTACAGTGCCAGTGATTGTCTTGTAGGCAAGCATTAGTACCTTTAGCATTAGTTTGTGAGTGGCTGTTGGCAGTAAGTGCAAGCTGATGAAGAAAGGTGTGACATGAGCTTTTTTTTTGGTTCATTGAAGATCTGCTGCATTCTGGATCAGTTGCAGAGGCTTGATAGTACATGCAGGAAGGCCCAACAAAAGAGTATTACAAAAGTCCAACCTGGAGAGAACAATAGCATGGAGAAGGAGTTGTGATGACTGCTCTATTAGGAAGGGTCTGATTTTCCTAATGTTGTATAAGGCTAACATGCAGGACCAGATCATTGTAGCAACATGGTCTGTAAAGAACTGTAAGAAAACTCCAAGGTTCCTGGCTGTTCTTGATGGAGTTATGGTTGATGGACATATTTGAATAGTGAGGTTGTAATGAAGTGCTAGGTTGGCTGATGCTTAAAAAAGATACTATCATGTACTATTAGTTTGCTTCTTTTAAACCTATAAAGGTGAAATACGGATGAAATAGGAACAGTTGTCTAAAAAAAGTGCAAGTATGGTTTAAAGCATATATAGTGATGCAAACATCCAAGTTCAGGACATCATCAATAGCCCTCCTAATTGTATTCATCGACAGATAGGACTGGTTTTCTTTATTTTATGAACTATGGTCTCATCCTGCAGTATACTGTGCTGACCATTTCAACATCTCGAACTCATGGTGAACTTAATGTAATTAAAGGTATATATTTTTGTATTATGTATTATGACTTGCAGAGTTTGGAGTTTGTATCTGACCAAATGCGTATATTGTTTGAAAACAGGCTAAAGAGAAACACCATTTTTTGTTTGAGTATAAAATATATTCTTTTTGGAAGAACCCTTACATCAGACCAGTTTGTTTGCATATTTATGTTGTGCTACCGTGACTTTTTTGGCCAGGGACAAGACATTTCCGTTAGACCAATGTTTGCTGGGATGCCCTTAATGGGCATAATGTTTTATTTATTTTAGCTATTTTTATCCATTACGTCTACCACATGTGTGTTTTAGCAAGACGTCCTGTGTTGCGAGTTGGAAAATGAAGATACTTGTCACTACTCTGCTTTATTCGTTTAAAACCTGGACACCACCACACACATGTGTTTTTTGTTAATGACTGTCCTACAACATGATATAACACAGAGTAACAGCTTACTACCAGTTACAAAAGACACTGTCTTTTGCTTTTTAATACATTTTAATTACTCTTTAAAATAAATTTCTTAAATTATCCGATACGCAACTAATACCAAACCCGACCTGTGTCTGTGGCACTCTTCAAAGTTTTGCTAGTTTTCAGATCCAAGTGTCCCCATAAAAGATCTCTATACTGTATTTATAGAAAAATGTAAAACATGCCATGAATTATTATTATTATTATTATTATTATTATTATTATTATTATTATTATTATAATCAGATTAAAATCTTACAAGCAACAAAAACAAACCTGACTACAACAGGAATCTGGAGTCTCTGACTCTGACTCTGAACTACAGGAACTCTTTATTGAAGAAGACCAATTGCTACCAAGGGACCTTGTTCTACAGCAAAACACTGCATCAACTTTTATTAAAAAAGTGAAGTGTCACTGTCCTGTCATTCCCCCAGAAGAGCCTGCCGCCTCCTGCTGGGGTAAGAAAGACTCTCTCTCTTCTCTAACAAAACAAAAGTTTTATTAACTAAACATTAACTCACATAATTAAACACACAAGCATATATACACACAAGCAAATGCTTGATGGTAAACCGTCAGGAAAAGCAGGGAATGAAGCTATGGAAAGTCAGTTAACCACCTGTCAACCATCAGCACCGTTTAAAACTGGGTCTATAAGTAATACTAAATCGTCTCGGAGGAAGATCTTGAAGGTCCCAAGGTTTTGGACTTGCACTCACATTCTTCTGGTTTGAAGAGTCATGAACTCCAAAGATGTTCTGACTCATGAAGATTGAAAGTTTCTTCCCAGGTATAAAGTGAAAAGAGCTCTGTTGTGATCCAAGGATGTTTGGTTGAATGGAGTCAAGGCTGCAAGACCTGGCACAAATAATCAATAGTTACAGATTTAGGCTTCAAAAAGCAGGATTACCTTAATATTTGTTAAGACCTCAATTTATTTTAGTTTTTGCTAGTCCATCATGTATCAAACCATCCAAAGTATCACTGCAAGTATCATGGATGTAAGGACAGAGTTGAAATTTTTTTTTTGTTCAGTCCTTTCTTTTTATCTTGTGATGCTGTTATGTTAAAATTAAAATGATTTGCGACAGAGCCGACACTGTCTAAGTGTGTCTGCATCGGAAACAACAGTTATTCACAACAGTTGTGTAGCGGTCATCATAAATGGAACTAGGCATCAGTTTAATGACCTTTTTATACTGGACACATTTTTATGGTAATTCCTGTTTTAGGAGCATTACAGAAAGGAAAGCCCTAGCGCATGTTTTAAATGAGTTATTTGACTTCCTGGGTTTACCAGGCTCAAAAATAAAGATAATCATCATAAACAGAAGGATTAGAGACAATATAGATCATATATGTATGTCATGCATGTAGATCGTGTTTTGACCATTTTGAATCTGATCAGGATGAAGTAGGCTAGTCTGTGATAGAGATGCCCTTACAGACACATAAACACTTTTAATTATGTCATTGATAGATTGATAACCCGGCAATAGGAATATGTATTTGTGTGTGTGTGCATGATCTGTATATAAATAGAATATGTATGTATGTATGTATCCTAAATGTATGTTTTTGTTCTGTTTACTGAATCAATCAATCAATCAATCAATCAATCAATCAATCAATCAATCAATCAATCAATCACTGTACAGTATAAGATTACAATGACAGGGATGTATAATGACGAGAGTGACCAATTTGTTATTAAATGCAGAGACGGTCTCTGTAATCAATTCGACGATAATCACTAGAACTTAAGTGTCCCCAACCAAGCAAGCCAGAGGTGACAGCGGCAAGGAAACAAAACCCCATGCATACAGAATGGAGAAAAAAAAATCTTGGGAGAAACCAGACTCAGTTGGGGTCAGTTCTCCTCTGACCGGACGCCCAGCACTTAACAGTTCAATTTTAAACGCAGCTGTGTCAGGTAGTGTCAATGACTTAGTGTGTGTGTGTGCATCAGGATCTGGTGATCTGTCCACGGGGCGCATCTAGTTGTTCTGGTCGCTGAAAAACATAATCTCTGGGTGCTGATCCACCATCTAGTCTGGATACAAACTGTGAAAACAGATTGAAAAAGAGACAGGACTGATATTAGCGTAGATGCCATTCTTTTTACTATGTCACAAGTACATCATATTTTAGGAATGCAATTTACAGGTGAAAGAATATATCTGAATTTATTTTTCTTAATAATGCAGTACAAAAATGTATTACATCTCTGCTGAAATTTATCTGCATTCAAGTTAACACACAGATAGAATAAAGCAGAGGCTTGGTTCTTTATTTTGATATACAATATGTGCATACATGCATAGCAGAAAATATTCTAAAGGGTCGAATATTCAAAATATTAAACCTTTGGTTGAAAATCATCAAAAATGCTGCCTGGGAAAGAGTTAATGCAAAAGAGCATGGTCCTCCTGAGACATGTTAGATCATATAAAAACACTAGCATACTGGTGATCCACAGTTCTTCTAAAACACAGTAGGGTTTTTCTCGCACAATAAATGAAGAAAAGACAATGTATCATACAAGGTATTTAAATCGTAATGTGCATTTTAAAGCTACTGAAATATCTGATGTGAATAATAATTTTTGTTTAATAAAATGAAGACTGATTAAAGTTCTCACACAATTCTTTACAGCATTTATTATTTTAAGTTTATAATGTAAATATGCAATATATTATTGCTAAGTGTTGTTGCTTATTAATGTTTGTTCATTACCAAAATTCATTACCATATTAATGTTATAAATCTATTATAAATCTAGAATATTCACAAATGTATATTAGCTACATTATTAAATGCTGTAAATTGTTGAATGTAGCAAATGTAACTGTATTGTTCTCTTATATGAATTGTATGTATGTATTTTTTTTCATCAGGTGAATGACAGAACACTTTGGCTAATGCAAAATGGAAAATTCAACATATTTTTATTTCATGGTGTTTGAAAACCTTGGGTATTTAAGATATGCTTTATTCATCTTTGGAGTTATCGTGTATTGTGCTATTATATTGTTTAATGTTTTTATTATTCTTACAATATTTCTGGAAAGGACATTACACCAGCCCATGTACATTTTGATTTCATGTTTGTCTGTTAACTCTGTATTTGGTACAGCTGGCTTTTTCCCAAGAGTACTGACAGACTTACTGTCTGATATACACTTAATCTCCCGTGAAGCATGTTTCTTTCAGTCTTTTGTCATTTTCACATATGCAGCAAACGAATATACAATATTAATGTTAATGGCATTTGACAGATTTGCAGCAATCTGCAAACCTTTACAATATCACAACATAATTACACCAAAGTTTCTGACTATTTTAATAGTTATGAACCTAAGTTATCCAATGATTTTGCTTGGCATTGCTGGTCTTTTAACTACAAAACTTACAATGTGTGGAAACAAATTGTTTAAGGTATACTGCCACAGTTATGAAATAGTCAAGCTTTCCTGTGAAAACACTATAGTTAATAATGTTTTTGGCATGTTTATAGTAATTGTAACATGTGTAATTCCCCTAAGTTTCATATTGTATTCTTACATAAAAATTCTTATCATTTGTCAAAGAAGCTCATCACAATTCAAAGGCAAAGCATATCAAACATGTATTCCACATATAGTGGTCCTTTTGAATTTCTCATTTGCTTTTTTTTCTGATGTCACTTTAAGTCGGGTTGTGACTTTAAATCTTCCTGTAGGGTTGTCAGTTTTTCTTTCACTGGAGTTTCTTATCATACCACCCATCCTCAACCCACTTGTTTATGCTTTAAACCTGCCTGATATTCGCAAAAAAGTAATTTTTCTCATTAACCGATTCAAGTAGTTTTTTTTTTTTTTTTTTTTTTAAACCAGTTAAATTAGAAGTTTCACACATGTCCCATCCATTCTAAAATGACTCTCGTTTCATACTTTTACTAATTGGAAGCGCAAGAAACAAGAATGGTTTTGTATTGAAGTATGCTGGAAGCAATTTTTAATGTTAATATTTTATATGAGGCCTATATAACAGTAATAAATATACTTTGTTCCACCTCACTGAAAAGTGGAAACCATCTAAAAAAATCATCTGATGTTTCTTGTCTCTGAAAATCCGCTCAGTGCTTGGTTTTGAACTGTTTATTTTGTGTGTTTGCTGCCTGCCCCAACATTATAATGTCAGTCTGTTCTGCCTATGTTGCTATTTCTCCAGATATTACTACCCACATTTGTTTGTAAGTTGTCTTTGCTATTATTAAACATATCCATTGTCACATTCTCCATCTCAAAAATATATCCGAAATACTAGCTATGCTCTCAACGTCAAATGCAGAAATGTTAATTCATGAGTTTATGACCTCAAGGTTAGACTATTGTAATGCTTTATTGGGTGGTTGTTCTGCACGCTTGATAAACAAACTTCAGCTGGTCCAAAACGCAGCAGCTAGAGTCCTTACTGGAACTACAAAGTATGATCACATTAGCCCGTTTCTGTCAACACTGCATTGTCTCCCTATCAAACATTGCATAGATTTTTAAATCTTGATAATTACTGAATAGATAAAGCCCTGAATAGTTTAGCACCTGAATACTTCAAGTCAAGTCAAGTGGCTTTTTATTGTTAAAAAAATGTACATACTGAGGTAAGACAGTGTCTTAGCCACATAAAGTGCAAAATGTGCAGACTAGTGCAAACAGTGCAAGAATACAAAATACAAACAACAATAAATATGAAGTACAAAGAATCCCTTTGGAACAGAAAGTCCATTCAGGTGTGATTATTGAAGAATCTGATGGCTTCTGGGAAGAAACTGTTCAGCAGTCTGGTTGTGAGGGCCGAATGCTCCGGTACCTCTTTCCAGATGGCAGGAGGGTGAATAATGTGTGTAAAAGTCATGTGCTATCTTGTGGGCATTGCGGATGCAGCGTGTGGTGTAAATGTCCATGATAGAGGGCAGAGAGATGCCAATGATCTTTTCAGCTGTGCTCACAATCCTCTGAAGGGTCTTGCGATCTGATATGGTGCAATTCCCAAACCAGGCAGTGATGCAGCTGCACATGACGTTCTCAGTGGTCCCTCTATAAAACAAAGTCAGGATGGGTGGAGGGAGGTGAGCTTTCCTTAGCCTCCTCAAGAAGTAGAGGCGCTGCTGGGCTTTCTTGGTGATGGAGCTGGTGTTGACTGATCAGGTGTAATTATCCGCCAGATGGACACCAAGGAATTTGGTGCTCTTGACGGTCTCCACCCTGGATCTGTCGATGGACAGCGGAGAATAGTCACTCTTTGCTCACTTTAAGTCAACAATCATCTCCTTGGTCTTGTCAACGTTCAGAGATAGATTGTTGGCTCTACACTAAGTTGTAAGCTGTGAACAGAGTGAATAGCAGTGGACTGAGCACACAGCCCTGAGGAGCTCCAGTGTTCAGTGTGGTGGTGCTGGAGATGCTGTTCCCGATCAGGACTGACTGAGGTCTGCCTGTCAGAAAGTCCAGGATCCATTTACAGAGAGTGGTGTTCAGGCCCAGCAGGCTCAGCTTCTCTATAAGCTACTGAGGGATGATGGTGTTGAATGCTGAACTGAAGTCAATGAACAGCATTCGGACATAGTTTCCATTTGAATCCAGATGTGAGAGGGTGAGATGGAGGGTTGTGGTGATAGCACTGTCCGTAGAGCCGTTTGGACGATATGCAAACTGTAATGATTCAGGAGAAGGTGGTAGCTGTGACTTGATGTGTCATGACAAGTCTTTTCATCACAATTGGTTTGAGTGCGACGGGACTATAGTCATTGAGGCAGGAAACCACAGACTTCTTAGGCACCGGGACAATAAGCACCTGCTTATGTATTTCTGCCCACATGCATCGGCTTGTATAGATTATACTAAAAAGATCTCCGTTTTGTTGGTATGTCCAAGGTGACGTTAGACAAAACAGACTGTAGTGTTCTGCTGGGGTCCATTCTTTGTACTTTGCTAACTCAATTAGCTGGATTTGGGATCTTGGATTGTCTAGTTCTTCCATGCTCATCCTGGACTTGCTGTCAAAGCAACAAGTCCATTAGCTTAACTCTGCTCTGGTTTCATGTAAACAGGATTAGATGGTGGCTTTATTAACAGAACTGATACTTCAAATCTATCCCAGACACTATTACTTTATTACAAGATCATTTTGACTGATCCAGGTACATCAATCAAAAAAATATATAAATATATATTGTGACGAGTGTCCCGAGAGGAGATCAGCGGTGCCCTGGAAACCAACGCAGGACACCTGGCTGCACTAATCAGCAGAGATCGGTCACACCTGCAAATCATCAAGTTAGGGCTATAAAGCCCCACATGGAGGAACAACGGGTTGAGCTACGACTCCATGGCAAACGGACTAATGTTATTTCTCTCTTTCCCTCTCAGACAGCAGTGTGTGACCGACCTCTGCACCAGAGCACCCACGGCACCACAGAGACTGAGATAAAGACACCACTTCAGCACTTCCTTATATTGTCACTAAAATAAATCCACCCTCCGTGGTCTTTATTTTGAGCTCTCCTTGTCGTGGGATTCTTCACCCCGTTACACTGGTGGAGAATGCGAGCGAGAGTTTGAAGAATCACTGGCAAGTGATCCCCCCGTGTTCCGGTGTTTTTAGTCCCCGGGCAAAGTGCTCTTTCCCCACAATGGAGGAGTTTGTACAGTGTCTTAACGAGCTCAGCATCCGCCAGCAACAAATGATGGAGCACCTCGTCAGCCACCAGGGAGAGACCGAACAAGTGGTCGCTGCCCTCAGGACTGCGGCTGCCCAATGCGTTCCGCGCCAAGGCCACCAAGCTATTGGCCAGAATGATGGTGCACGATGACGTTAAGTCCTACCTCACCATGTTTGAGAACACGGCAACCAGGGCTGAAGCTCAGCGTGCCTATTTTTCACTCCCACTCACATCTGCTGGTCGCTATGACGACTTTAAACGAGAAATACTCTCCTGTTTAGGTCTGTGCTCTGTCTGTGCGGCACGGCAGTTTCATGAGTGGGAGTACAAGCCCCACCAACCAGCCAGGGCTCAGGCCGCTGAGCTCACACGACTGGCCCAACACTGGCTCCTGGAGGAGTCACCATCAGCAAGCCAGGTAGCGGAGCATGTTGTCGTCAATCGCTTCCTATGAGCCCTTCCTTGAACTCATTGACAGGCTGTGAGGATGAGGAATCCTAACAGCACCCTGGAGCTGGTCGAGACAATTGAACGGGCAGATGCGGCTCAACCCCCGGGAGCCGGATGGTGGTCCAGGAGCGATGCGCGCCAGAGGGCACCTTGCGGCCAGTAAACAGGCCAGCGGCTCCCTTGCACTGCGATTGAACCCATGCCCACCGAGGATGGCGTGCATTCTACATGCTGGTCCTCCAACCGGAGGTCCAGTGGCGGACCTAAATGGACTGCCCTACTGGGCACTTCTCGACTCCGGCAGTGCCTGCAGCCTCTAGTGGCGGGACCCCAATGTGACAGCAAAACTCTCCTGCCGATCATGTGTGTGCACGGAGACACACGGCAAGTCCTTGTTCGTTCCGCTCTGGGCTCCTGGACAGTGGAGGTGGGGAAACTGAAGGATTCCTGTGCTCATTGGCCGAGACTGGCCGGGGTTCGATCGCCTATTGTCAACCGTCATCCAGCCTGCCAGCCCCCGAGGTAACCGTCGAAGGCAGAAACCGATCCGAGGACCACGCCGTCAACCAGCCCTTCTAGCCAAAATTTTAACCCTTTTCTGGATATTTTCCAACAGGTGATGGAAGGGGGCTCCCTTGCCCGGGCCCAAAAAAATGACCGCTTGAAACACTACTGGCCCCAAGTGAGGATTTTGGAAGGAAAGGAGGTGCGGCCTGGGCCCCATTCTCTCTCGCACTTTGTGGAAAATGGTCTGCTTTACTGCGTCGCCGAGCGAAGGGGGGAGGAGAAGAAACTGTTAGCCGTGCCCCGCTGCAATACGGAGACTGTTCTGGAGCTGGCCCATTCTCACCCAATGGCAGGTCACCTTGACGCCGCCAACACCATCCAGGACCGGTTTCACTGGCCAGGCCTTGAGGCCGAGATCAAGAGCACATCGCCCAGGACTCCTCCCCCCAGTCCGCTAATCCCACTACCCATCATCGAGGTGCCCTTTGAGCGCATTGGGATGGACCTTGTGGGGCCGCTGCCAAAGTCTGCCCGGAGATATTAACACATCCTGGTGGTTGTCGATTACGCCACCCGGTACCTTGAAGCAGTCCCTCTGCGCAAAGCCATGGCCAAGTCCATCGCCCACAAACTCTTCCTGCTCTTCAGCCAAGTCGGCATCCCCAGGGAGATATTGACCAATCAGGGTACCCCCTTCATGTCCCGTCTAATGGCTGACCTCTGCCGACTGCTGAGGGTGAAGCAACTCCGGACCATGGTATACCACCCACAAACTGATGGACTTGTCGAACGGTTCAACAAAAACGCTAAAACAGATGTTACAGTGTGTAGAAGCTGAAGATAGAAGAGATTGGGACCTCATGCTCCCCTATGTGTTGTTCGGCATCCGGGAGGTGCCTCAAGCGACTGGCTTCTCCCCCTTCTAGCTCCTCTTTGACCGCCAACCTCGTGGGTTCCTAGATGTCGTCAAAGAGGCCTGGGAGCAGCAGCCGGCAGCCCACCACACCGTGATTGAACATGTTGATGAGAGATCGAATCGACCGAGTCATGCCATTAGTCCAGGACCGCATGAGCAAAGCCCAGCAAGCCCAGCAGCGCCACTACAGCAGGACACCTGGCTGCACTAATCATCAGAGATCGGTCACACCTGCAAATCATCAAGTTAGGGCTATAAAGCCCCACGTGGAGGAACAATGGGTTGAGCTACGACTTCATGGCAAACGGACTAATGTTATTTCTCTCTTTCCCTCTCAGACAGCAGCGTGTGACCGACCTCTGCACCAGAGCACCTACGGCACCACGGAGACTGGGATAAAGAGCACCTTAAATCACCGGAGCGCTGAGCCTTCACCACTTCAGCACTTCCTTGTATTGTCACTAAAATAAATTCACCCTCCGGGGTCTTTATTTTGAGCTCTCCTTGTTGTGTGATTCTTGAGATATATAATATAACATTGTGTAATCTATAGTACTGTACTATAGGCACAGTTGGGTTTGTTTATTTGAGCGGTGACAGATATTATGGGAGTCCCACCAAATATTAGATCTGACCCTCTCTTCTTCAGTCCAGTAACTCATTTACCTGATAAGCAGGAGCCCTGTCAATATTCAGTGGTGGTGGCAGTTGTAGGGTCTCATGGCCGGGGTCAGCATTCAAGTGGACCGGTTTCAGGAGGGAAACATGAAAAGATGGAGAGATACGATAGTTATCAGAAAGCTCTAATTTGTAAGTGACCTAATTTATTCTTTCAAGAACCTTAAAGGGGCCAACATACCTCGGACTGAGCTTCCTGCTTGGTAGCCACAATTTGATGTCCCTCGTTGAGAGCCAGACCCGTTGACCTCGTTGGTAGGGGGGTGTGGGCAACATTGTCTGTTGGCCTATAACTCGCTTGAGACAGACGTGAGCACTGTCCCACACCTTCTCACTATGTAGAATCCAGCCATCCACAGATGGAACAGAAGAGGGTTCTCCAGACCATGGGAACAGGGTAGGATGGAACCCCAGGACGCATTGAAAGGGGGTGAGGCCAGTGAAAGTGTGCGTCAGTGAGTTTCGTGTGTACTCTATGCAGGGTAGGAATTCCGATCATCTATGTTGTTCTCTGCTGCAGTAAGTTCTTAAATGCAGTAAGTTCTTCTTGAATTGGGTACCTCAGTCACTAACTATATCCTCTGGAAGTCCATAAACTCGGAAGACATTGTGAAAGAGGGCTAGGGCTGTTTCCATGGCTGTGCAAAGTCTTTTCAAGGGTATGAGGCAACGTGACTTGGAGAATTGATCAATGATAACCAGAATGGTAGTGAAGTCATTGGTAGATCAGTGACAAAGTCTATGGATAAATGGAACCAAGGGCATTGTAGGATGGGTAATGGTTGAAGGAGACCAGAGGTTATTTCCTTAGGGGGTTTGGATTGGGCACAGACAGGACAGGACTTGACATACGTGGTAATGTCTCTGGACATGGTGGGCCACCAGAAAGTGTTTTGAACCAGATAAATGGTATGGGAAATGAGGGACGTATGGACCCACTGCATAATGTGCTGTCTGAGGCCGGATGGTACACACTGTTTGTTTGGAGAGCATTGAGCTGGAGGTGGGTCATGCTGTTGAGCTTGTTGTAAATTCTCCATGATATCCCAGGAATTGGGAGCCACAATGACAGATGGTGGGAGGGTGGGTTCTGGGTTATGATGTTCAGGTTGAGGATTGTAATGCCTAGAGAGAGCATTGGCATTTACGAAGGATTCAGGCATTTTGTGCTCTTGATATATTCCAAATTCTTGTGATCTGTGATGACTTGGAATGGGTGGATTGCCTTGGGTGGTCTTGATAGGTGGAGTGCATGGTTGAATGGGAATGTTAAATTTTGTGATGATGCTACTATAAATTAGATTCAGGGCAGCTCCAGAATCTATTATCACTGTCAATTCAAGAGATAAATCGTCAATCTTGAAGATAACGGGCAATGAGAAAATCTTATTACAGGTCAGAGAGAAGTGTTCAATATTCACCCTAGTTGTGGAATGATGTTTTTGAGGACATTCTACACTTAGATGGCCCGGAGGTCCACAGTACAAACACAAACGCAGTTGCCGGTATCTCTCTCTCTCTCTCCTTCAGGAAGTGGGGAAACCAGAAAAAGACATATCCTCTCCTTTGCAAGCTAGCTCTGTCTGTAGTTCAACACATAGACTACGCTGAAACATAGCTTTCAAAGCGACATCATTCCAGTCACTCTGAGCCACTAGGGTTCTGAATTCAATTGTATACTCTGTGGCAGTTTGGTTGCCTTGGGAGGTACAAATGATTTGGGTTGATATAGCTTGGCCGCCAGTGGGACATTCAAACACTTCTCTGAGTTGCTGTATGCAATAGTTGAGCGAGTATTTAATTTGTGAGTCCGAGTCCCAAACGGCTGCTGCCCAATCAATCACTCTGCTAGTCAATAAGGTTAACAAGAAAGCACACTTCTTTTCCTCCGATTCAAATCTTTCTCCCTGATTATTGAAGTATACTCTAACTTGGCGAACAAAACACTTGCATTGTTTAGCAGTGCCATCAAACTTGTCAGGGAGGGCAAAGCTTACAGTCTTTGACTGGAAGTAACAGGAAGTAGATGCAGAGGACGTCTGATGGTTGAGCACAGTTAGTACTTGGGCGACGGCTCACTCTGCTGGTTAGGCACTACACAGGTATAGTGAAGGAGAGGCACAAGAATAGTACAGTACACAAGCCACACAGCCTCCATAGTCATGACAGGGCAAGAGGAGGACTTAGGAATGGCCTCTACAGTCATGTCTGGGCAGGGTGAAACTTTACAGGAGGCCTCCAAGGCTATGGCTAAGCAGAACAAGGACTCAGAGACGACTTCCATAGCCATGACAGGGTAGAACAAGGACTTGCAGACATCCTTCAGGTGATCTACGGAACAAGCTGACAGTCTCAGACCTGGCCTGTGCTGCAGCCCTGGGTACGTCTGCTGCATGCCCTAACATCAGCCAACCAAATTGGATATCATGACACTCAGAAATACAGGAGGCATCCATGGTGGTTGAAGACTGAGGTTTGACTTCCATGAGGGCTGAAGCCTCTGGTGTGGTGGCCATTTTGTGCAGTGGCTCAGGGCTGGCAGCCATCTTCTGAAGTTTAATATATAATGTCCAGTAATTCTGAATAATGTCCAATGGTCCTTGAGTACAAAGTACAAATAATATATATATACAGTGTGTATATATATATATATATATATATATATATATATATATATATATATATATATATATATATATATATATATATAAAATTACACATACTTTTGTATAGTAAAGTAAAAATTTAAGAGGGGTATGTGCACTTAATGCAAAAGAACAGATGGTCCTCCTGAGACATGTTTGATCCTATAAAAACACTAGCATATACTGGTGACCCACAGTTCCTCTAAAATACAGTGGGGTTTATTCTTACACAATGAATGAAGAAAAGATAATAATTTCAAGGTATCACGCAAGGTATTTAAATCATGTAATGTGCATTTTAAAAGTTACTAAACATTTGACTGATGTGAATAAATAAATTTGCTTTAAAATTAACATAATGTAGACTGATTACACCAAAAGAAACTATATGTTCTTACACAGTTCTTTACTGCATTTATTAATGTAACTTTACAATGTAAATACATATGATGTTGCTTTTTGACCATTCATGACATAATTCATGTTAGAAGTCTATTAGAATATTCAGAAATGTATATCAACTACATTATTAAATGCTGTAAATTGTTGGATGTAACAGATTTAAACATGTTCTCTTATAGTTTATATGAGACAACTTGGCTAAGAAGATCTCAAGTTAAATCATAGGAACTTTTTTCATCAGGTGAATGTTTGATATTTGACTGATGTGAATAATTTTTGTTTGTTAATAAAATGTAGACTGATTAAAGTTCTCACACAATTCTTTACAGCATTTATTAATCTAAGTTTATAATGTAAATATGCAATATATTTTTGCTTAGTGTTGTTGCTTATTAATGTTTGTTCAAAATTCATTACCATATTAATTAATCTTATAAATCTATTATAAATCTAGAATATTCACAAATGTATATTACCTACATTATTAAATGCTGTAAATTGTTGAATGTAGCAAATGTAACTGTATTGTTCTCTTATATTAACTTGTATGTATGTATTTTTTTTCATCAGGTGAATGACAGAACACTTTGGCTAATGCAAAATGGAAAATTCAACATTTTTTTATTTCACTGTGTTTGAAAACCTTGGGAATTTAAGATATGCTTTATTCAGTTTGGGATTTATTATGTATTGTGCTATCATATTGTTTAATGTTTTTATTATTCTTGCAATATTTCTGGAAAGGACATTACACCAGCCCATGTACATTTTGATTTCATGTTTGTCTGCCAACTCTGTGTTTGGTACATCTGCCTTTTTCCCAAGAGTACTGACAGACTTACTGTCTGATATACACTCAATCTCCCGTGAAGCATGTTTCTTCCAGTCTTTTGTCATTTTCACATATGCAGCAAATGAGTATACAATATTAATGTTAATGGCATTTGACAGATTTGCTGCAATCTGCAAACCTTTACAATATCACAACATAATTACACCAAAGTTTCTAACTATTTTAATAATTATAAACTTAAGTTATCCAATGATTTTGCTTGGCATCGCTGGTCTTTTAACTACAAAACTAGCAATGTGTGGAAACAAATTGTTTAAGGTATACTGTCACAGTTATGAAATAGTAAAGCTTTCCTGTGAAAACACTTTAATTAATAATATTTTTGGTATGTTCATAATAATTGTAACTTCTGTCATTCCTTTAAGTTTAATTTTATATTCTTATATAAAAATTCTTATCATTTGTCAAAGAAGCTCATCACAATTCAAAGGCAAAGCCTATCAAACATGTATTCCACATATAGTGGTCCTTTTGAATTTCTCAGTTGCAGTTATTTCTGATGTTACTTTGAGTCGGGTTGTGACTTTAAATCTTCCTGTAGGGTTGTCAGTTTTTCTTTCACTGGAGTTTCTTATCATACCACCCATCCTCAACCCACTTGTTTATGCTTTAAACCTGCCTGATATTCGCAAAAAAGTTTTTTATCTCATTAACCCTTTCAAGTAGTTTTTTAGATTGACCATGAGGAGCACTACTACGTTGCTGAAGTAGAACATTGCAAAATCAAATAAAATAAAACTAGAAACAAAACAAATATGCTTTTGTATTGAAATCAGCTGGTGGAAGCTTGAAACAGCAACATATGCAGTTTTAATGTAATAGTTTTTTACATAAGGCCTATATAACAATAATAAATATACATTGTTCCATCTGTAAAGTGGATACATCTGAAAATAAACTTATGTTTCTTGTCATGAATATTACCCCTGAAAATTCTCTCAGTGACCACCAGAGGTCCCCCCACCTGAGTATTGAATCCTGGACTACATTTCCCAGAAACGATATGCCTCTACTGTTTCATTCACATCTCTCCTGCATTTCATAGACAATATCAACAATGATCATGCTATGTTAGTGTGAAGTTTTGTGTTGTCATGGTATATTCTGTGCTTTAATTTCTTACTGTATTGCTTGGTTTTGACTTGTTTGACTTTTGTTATCTTGACCGTTTGAATGGTTTGTTTGAATTATATATTCTGTGTGTTTGTTGCCTGCTCCGACATCCTGCCTTTTATGATGACCATAATTACTAATTACTGCCTACGTTGCTGTTACTCCAAACTTACTACCCACATTTATTTGTAAGCTGTGTCTACTATTATTAAACATAGTCATTGTCACCTTTTTGATATATGCTGTGCTCAGTACTAACATCATTTGTCTTTAATATGTATATTTATACACATACAGATTAAATATATATATTGAGGAACGCAAAAACTGCTGGTTATATTGAGAATATATATGGACGCTTACGTAGGTGTCGTATTCCCATAGGTCAGGGGTCGTGAATCGGTCGTAGCCTTACAAAATTATTAATTATTAATTAATTTTCTTAACATTCTTCACATTATTGTAGTTGATTAAAGTGTTTAAGAAAATTTTTTTTTGCAAAATTGTGGCTAATGGAATCCGGTGAGAGTTAATACTTAGATGAGGGTGCCCTCTGGTGAGGCCCTCTGGCCTCATTTCTGCAGTCAGTAGGTTTTGCGGAATTATATCATATGCGTGGGTTGTGCTCCATGAATGAGCTCATTTCACAGTATCGAGTGTATTACCATGTAGCCTGTACTTGCTGAGAACAGCTTCTTTGTTCACGGACGTGACAAAATGACGCAGAAGTTCCTGTACCTCTCAAATTAGAAAACACTATTACAAGCTATGGGCTAATGTAAGGCTAAAGCTGAGCGCTGGCTGGTGATCTGCATCTATAGGAAGAGGAAAAAAATAAAAGAATGCCAATAAATTAATCATGAAAACAAGCAATAAACATATATTTTTAAATAAATATATGAAGCTATAGTGTGTAACGCCAAGCCAGCAGAGGGAGCTGTCGCCCGAGTACCAACTGTGCTCACTCACTCTGCTTCTTCTATGGCCATTTCCTGTTTGAAGGCTTTATAACCAGAGGCCCTCCATTAGCTCAATGTGAAGTATTGCCAGTTCTACTGCATTAGCAAGCATTCAATCTCATTGTTCTGATTACCTACCATGCGTATGATCTCTGCCTGCCTCTACCTGATTACCGATTCAAGGACCTGCTCTTCTGTTTGCCTGATTGGACTCACAATCTGCATAATTGCGTTAATTTTAAAATGATCAACTTCTGATTGGGTGGGCTTTTTTTTCTTTGCTCTTTGATCTAATAAGAGATAAAAAAAAGCATAATTTTATGTCTGGAGTTTGTGCTTGACTGTATTGTCGGAAATAACAGGCTGCCTATGGTGACCATTTATTTTACTTTGCTTGGCAGTGGAATCTGGTAAAATAGATTAACATAGATGTTAATAAATATAATACATTACTAATAAATGCTTTTATATTACTGCTATTGTAATGACACACATCTCTCCCTTTTTTTTCAGCTGGATGTTCAGATGTTTGCTGCTCACATCATTTGCTGCTCTACCTCCTGGACAGAAATGTCTTGCTGGATGTTGAATGACCATTGACTCAACCTTGACAAGACAGAACTGCTCATGTTCCTTTTTGGGAACGTGAACTGCGTCCAAAAACACTATGGGAACGCCTCCTGCGTGACTATGCCCTGAATCTGATGTAGAATCTGTCCAAAAGAAGGGCGTGACGTCCTGGGCGGGTGACGTCAGTGACCAGGAAAGTATAAAGGCAAAGCTGGTGTCAGCTTTATGTCATTCAGATCACGCTCTCTGTGTGGCTGTTTAATTTCATGTTCTGTGAGTCTTATTTATTGTTGTCTGTCCCACACACTTAAAGTTTGATATGACAAGCTAAAGATGAGGGCAAGTTTTTATACAATAGCATTTATGCAAGCATTGTGCAATCTCTGTGCAAAGGTTAATCATCACACTCGCTCTCTCTCTCTCTAATACCACAGCCCATCGTACTGTTTTTAGGAGTTCGGATGAGATGTGCTAATATGGTGTTCGCCTACTGTTAGTAGCCCAAGTATGGTACTTTGACCTGATCTCCTCTCACAAGCAGGGGGCACCATTCTGCACCCCTACCTGGATTTATAGAAACTGTGAGTGTGGCCCCTGAGGGGGTACAGCTCATAGATTTTGGTCTCCCAGCTGAGGTGGTAGAGACCTTGCTCTAACCCAGAACTCCCTCAACGAAGAAAGTAAATGCCCTGAAGTGAAAGTTCTTCTTTCCAGCAAGACCCAGTTAAACTGCAGGCTAGGTTCTCTGCAGGGTTATCCCACTCCACACTGAAGGTGGACGTTGTGACATTAACAGCTTACCACTCACCATCCAATGGTACTGTGGGTAAACACAACCTAGTAATGTGGTTCCTCCGTGGTGCGCTGAGTTTGAGACCGCCGGTATGATCTTGTGTCCCCACATGGGACATGGCAGTGGTGCTAGAAGTCCCCTTTCGAGTCCATAGAAGAGATTTCTGATCACCATCTCAGTATTAGGACTGTGTTCTTACTTGGAATCACATCTCTGAAGGTTACAAATATAACACTCCATCCTGTTGCCATACTTCCGGCATCCCTGCCAGCGCAGATCTTCATGACTTTGAAGCTAATTCCGGCTTTGCTGCTCATGCTTTTATGCTTTCTTGGTCGCTGACGTCACCTGCCTAGGACTTCACGCCCTTCCTTTGGACAGATTCTACAGCAAATTCAGAGCATAGTGATGCAGGAGGCGTTCCCATAGCTTTTTTGGATGCAGTGTCTCGTTCCCTCAAGGAACCATGGTTATATTCATAACCTGGAGACGTTTTCTGCCAACACAACCTTGGTGTTACAGTTGGCTCAGTCCAGTAGATTTACCCTGTACAACATTCGGAAGATCATACCCTTCCTTATGGGGCATTTTACAGAGCTCATTGTCCAAGCCCTTGTTCTCTTCAGACTGGTGTATTATTCTGCTCTCTTAGCAGACCTTCCAGCATGTTCTCCCAAGCCTCTGCGACTAACCCAGCATCTGGCACTGAAGCCTTTAATGAGCTGAACAGTGTGAATGTGACACACTTTATTACTTTGTACTGGTTGGCTCGCATCCAATTCCAAGAGGTACAAATTCACTTTTACAGACCTTTAGTTTGTTGTGATAGACTGTCCAACATTTATTTTCAATAAATGTTTTTTTTTTTCCATCAACACTTGAACAAATAAAGACATTCAAAAATGTTGACTTTACTCTTTCAGACACAATCAATAAACATTCTGGCTCTTTCAGGCCTTTTAATAGCTGTGAATGGCTGCCATGAGCTTATATCCATCAGAAATATACACAACATGGCTCTGATTGGGTTAATTAAGGCCTTCTGAAGTTAATTTACTTTCGGGTCAAACAGCCTTACAGATTAAAAAAAATTGTGTGATGTAACTTTGTAAGTCTTGACATAGCGTTTGCCAGGAGCAAGATCTTGACGTCAACTCAATTTTAATAGGCTCAGCACCCACCTACAATTCTACCAGTGAGCATAGATTGTCATAGACATGTATTTATTTTAACTTCAGAGGAAAGTAGCCTTTGGAGAGCTTATTAAAACTGTTTTCAAAAACTCTGATCAAGATAATTGCCACGAGACCAGTGCTCATATATAGCAAAACCAAATCAAATCTTTACGGAGCACAATGGGAAACATGCAAGCGGAGAACATGGTAAGATTTCACCTGTTCTGCAAAGTAATAATAAATAAAGTATACATAAGTCTTGCAATAATGTAACAATAAAACTAACACTATTACTACTACTACTAATTTCTGCATAATAACTGCATATCATTTCTAGATGCAGCCACCACTGGAGAATGTGTCTAGAGTCTTGGTATTTACACTCTCTGGTCTGAATGAAACTATGGAAAACAGATATTTGTTTTTTTCTTTAACAGCACTTTTTTATCCCCTAATGGTGTTGTGTAATATAGTTGTAATTTTCACTATAATCTCACATAACACACTTCATGAGCCAATGTATATTTTTATATGTAACTTGTGTATAAATGCGATTTATGGCACTGTCGGATTCTACCCTAAATTTATGTATGATTTATTATCTGAAGATCATGTGATTTCTTATGTTGGATGTATGATTCAGATATTTGTAATTTATTCATCTGTTTTATGTGACCTTTCAACACTAACAGTGATGGCATATGACAGGTATGTGGCAATATGCAGACCACTGGAGTATCATTCCATAATGACCAATCAGAGAGTTCTTCAATGGATCCTTTTCTGCTGGATGACTCCATTTTTTTGCATGTCTGTTCTAATTGTATTAACAGCCAGACTCACTTTATGTGGCTCTACTATTGAAAAGTTGTATTGTGAGATTTGGGCAGTTGCAAAGCTTTCTTGTTTTTCTACGACAGTAAATAATGTGTTTGGGTACATTGTTATTATAGGATACTTTGGACATGCAGTATTGATATATTGCTCATATATTCAACTGATCAGAAAATGCATTAAGTCAATAGAGGTCAGGCACAAATTCATGCAAACATGTGTGCCACATTTGCTCTCATTGTTCATTGTGGCTATTGCATTGTTTTTTGATGTACTGTACAGTCGTTATGGCTCAAGAAATGTTCCTCAAAGTCTACGTAATTTCATGGCTTTAGAATTCCTACTCATACCACCCATTTTAAACCCCCTTATTTATGGACTAAATCTGTCGACAGTGCGCCAACAGGTTATTAGACTGTTTTTCAAGAAACAAGTGGGAATATCTGAGTGAATATTTTGTCAAAAGTCTATGCTGTTTTGAGCTTTTGAAAATGTTGACCGTTGTTATTAATTGTTGAGCTGTTGTTTTTAAGTATAAGATGGTAAACCTCAAGAGGTTTATTTTGTTTAAGGGGTGTTCATCTTAGGTATGAGATGAAGACTAAACCACAATAAAATATGTACAGCTTTGACTGACCTGTTGATTTTTAACATTGTTAACATTGATATATTAATAGACACAGAGTGATTAGCTATATTAATCACAAACAATTATTCCATGAAGTATTATTGTTATGGTCACACTTTTAGTTTAGGGACCAATTCTGATTATTAATTATTACCTATGACTTTTGCTAATGCTTAATTTTGATGTTGCCTTTTAAACATTATGTTGACAAAAACTTAATGTTGCACCTACAGTACATGTCACCTAACTCTCATTAGAGCATTAGTCTTCTTAATATAAGCAAATTATTTATTGTGATGGTCTTCTAACAGACACTCTGACTACAAGTAACTTTGCAAGATCATGTCAACTTATTCTAACCCTAAATCAGTCTACTAATACACAAACAATCTAATAAAAGTTAGTAGATATGCAGGAGCAACATTACTTACAGTACTAACAGATGGTGTTAAAGGCGCAAGTAAAACCTTTTGCCTTTTGCCTTAAACTCACTCTTAATAAAATTTGCTGCTTATTTATAGTTGGGAAGGTATTTGTGAAGTTGGGTTATTGTGTGGGATTAAGGGATCTAAAATATGTTTGCATAATTAACATTACTAACATAACATAACACACTAATACACAGTAATACATAGCCAACATATATTGCTACTAGTTAATTGTGACAATTCATCCTTAAAATTAAATGTTAACATTTTTTAACGTTATAGTTTCTAGCAACTGTGATATTAACTATTATATTCATGTGGAATTCACTTGATGTATACAATGGATTCAGCTAAGACTTATCCAACATCCTGATTTTATGCTAAAATTTTTATCTTTAATTGTAAATGTTTATTATTACTAATTGCTACCTAAGTGAAAACAACAACAACACTTGTGTTGTTTTAAAATAATATTCTTTTTTTGCTTGTTTTTATTTTTTTGTAATTTCTTGATTCACTGAAACTAATAGTTCTATAATTTAATGTGGAGTGATTAAATAGCTTATGTAGTTGGAACTACAGCTCTCAACCTGGTTTGAAATATAGCTTCTTGTTAGTAAGACATGGGTTTATTTAAATTATGCTCTTAGACACAATAAGCAAGCTAACATGCAGTACAATCTATTTCTTCCATTCTATGAAAATATAAATGCATTTTAATTTACTGTATGTATTGATGCATGCATTGATGCAGTTTTTGAAGAGTGTGCATGAGCACAAAAGGAACACCAGAGTATGACAGAAAAGGGAACCAGCAATGAATCAAACATCAAATAAAGCAAAGTGAAAGGGAACGATAAATAGCTAAATCAGCCAGCAGGTGTATTGTAAATAGCAATACTGTAATTATGTAAGTAAAATTAAATTCAGTTCAGTTCAAAACTTTTTATTTAGAGGCTTACATTTTTAATGCCACAGTAAAAAGATCAGATAAAGATTTTTATAATTTTACCAATTATTTAACTCACCACATTAATAATCCTTAAAAGTTTGTTTTTGCTTTTCAAAGGAAGAGAGTTGAACCAGCATACTGCCCACTGAAGGCAAGCTTAGAAGAACCCAAGTGCAGTTTATTATCAAAAGTGCAGTCCAAAAATAAACTATTTGACTTGAATATGGCTTTACAGATCGCAATCTATCGTCACTACATAACATCTCTATTCCCTCCATCAGGGAATGAGGGTTACAGACGTTTACAAATACAGACATTATTTTATCAATATCATACAACTGGACTTGAGCACAAATAGCTACATATATGACTACATTGTAATCATAGAGAGTTTCCTACAGAAAGCAGTTTGAGTATATCAGTGTTTGTCTGATTGTCTTCCGAATGAAACTGCTCACCCTCCGATGTCCCTGACCGCTGCCTGCCTTCCAGTACCAGAGTCCATGAAGTTGGATGCCCAATGCATCCCTTGCATGGAACAAGCATGATGCCTTGCAACCAGTGTCTGTACTGTGGCATCCCAGGGTATTTTATCAGATAGTGCCCCATACAACCCATGTCGATATAATTGATAAGCTTTTTTAAAAATATTATCTGAATGCTTTTCAAATGAAAATTAAGTGGTTCATTTCAAGGTTATTATAGTTTTGAATCTGTAGCATTTTTTTTATAGTCACATTTTCGAAAGACAAACCAAGAAGCGATCACGATGGCGCTGCGAATGGCAGCCACAGTGCTTAGCTCTCAAGTGCTTGTATTGTTTTTGTTAGTTTCTCCTGTTTTCTGTTTCTCAAACACCATGGTTTTTACCAGGGATGAACTTGCTGAACATTCGGCAGACCACTCTACAAAGTCTTTCACCGTTTTTTGATTATTCAGACGTTTTGCTGAACATCGTAGTTAGCGGAGCAGCAATGCTGCATTCACTTGAACGAACCTCCGCTCTCTACCCAACAAAATGGACAAACTTCTTCTGCTCACCCGGACTAATAGGAATTTTTCAAACTCTGCTGCTCTGTGTTTCACGGAAACCTGGCTAAATGACGCCATTCCAGACAGTCGGTTGGGCTTTCAGCAGTTTAGAGCGGATCGTGACGCAGAATTAACGGGGAAATTGTGCGGCGGCGCAACATGCTTTTACATCAATGAAAGGTGGTGTACAGATGTAACTGTGTTAAAGAAGATGTGCTGTGCCGATGTAGAAGCACTCTTCATTAACTGTAAGCCTTTCTACTCACCGCGGGAGTTTTACTCATTCATTCTGATGTGAATTTATATCCCTCTGCAAGCGCATGTGAGCCTGGCTTTACAAAAACTCGCCGATCTGATCTCAGAGACTGAGCAACAGCACTCTGTTTTAATCATTCTTGTTGACTTTAATAAAGCCAATCTTCCACGTGAACTGCCAAAATTCAGACAGCACGTTATTTGTCCAACCAGAGACAGTAATATACTGGATCACTGCTACACCGTACTAAATGATGCATATCACTCTGTCCAATGAGCTGCCTTGGGACTTTCTGTTCACTGTTTGGTCCATCTCATACCGACCTATACTTAGGACTGTAAAAAGATGGACAAACGAAGCAGAGTGGGATTTACAAACCTGCTTCTCTCTCACTGATTGGACTGTCTTTGAAGCTGCTGCCACAGATTTGAACGAGCTCAAAGAAATGTTAACATCATATATCAGTTTCTGTGAGGACATATGCATTCCTACCAGGACTTATTTAACTCATAACAATGACAAACCATGGTTCCCTGCTAAACTCAGTCAGCTCCGTCAAGCCAAAGAAGATGCTCACAGGATAGGGGGGAGACAGGCCAAGTACACACTAGAAAAGGAGATCAGAGTGGCAAAGAGGAATTATTCGGAAAAGCTTCGCACTCAGTTCTCCTCTGGTGACACAGCTTCTGTGTGTAAAGGTCTGAAAAACATCACCAAGTACAAGACACCAATATGCACACCATTAAGTAAAGTGTTACCCCATTAACAAACCATTAACTATACTGATTATATATCTGGGGCTGCTGGATCTACAAGAAGAGCTGGATGATGTGGACCTGGAATTAGACCTGGCACCTCCCCTGTATCCTGAGTTCCTGGTTCTGTCCAGCTGCCCTGAATGCCCGCTGGTTCCGTCCAGCCGTCCTGAATGCCTGCCTCACCTCAGCTGAGGATGAGCTGATTATATATCTGGGGCTGCTCCAAGAAGAGCTGGAGATGTGGTTTAGACTCACCTCCCCTGTATCCTGAGTTCCTGGTTCTGGCCCCCCTGAAAGACTGTTCCCAAGAGCTCCCTCCAGTGCGATATGTCATACATGTGGACTCCTTTGTTGATGTTTTTGTCTTGTGCCATGTGTTCCGTGTAACCTACTTTGATAATTGTCTAATTTGTCGTCAGCTGTGCCTGTGTGTATTTAAGTGCCAGTTTGATTCTGTTTAATTGTCGGTTCTCGTCTTTAAATCCTCGCCTGCATGGGGCTCTTCTCAATCTGTGCTGTGCAGCTTTTCCATGAGTGGGAGTACAAGCCCCGCCTCCCAGCCTGAGCTCAAGCCGTTGAACATTCGAGGCTCGCTGTTGGATGGGGATCCCAGTGCCACTCTGGTAGAGTGTGTTGTCATTGACCGGCTTCTCTGAGCCCTCCCTTGCTCTCACTGTCAGGTTGTGGGCATGCAGAACCACGTCACATCACAGAGATAGTGAAGGCAGTGGAACTGGCAGAGGCGGCCCAACATAGAGAGTCTGGAGCTCCCAGGAGAGGTGTCTCGGAGGGCACCTCATGACCAGTAAGCAGGCTGGCTGCCCCTGCTCTGTGAGGCGAGCCCATACCCACGGAAGTCCCTGAACCACCAGCAAAGACCTAGCTGGCCAGCAGTGTTGTATACCAGGACCTGCCAGCGAGGGCACTGGAGACAGAGATAAAGGTCAACAGGCGGCCAGTTAAAGCTTTACAGCAATCTAAGCCTAGTGCACTCCCACATCTTGGACCCTCAATAAGAATCAAAGACGTCTATCCTGATTATCTGTGTGCAAGGAGAAGTGCACCAAGTACCAGCCCGGAGGGTCACGATTTCAGCTGGCCTGGATGGCTGGCTGGTAGAGGTGGGGGTGCTAAACAATCTTCCAGTGTCCAATCTGCTTGGAAGAGACTGGCCGGTTTTTACCACCTCCTCGTCGGTGCCACACAGCAGGTCAGGCCAAAAGGGGGCTGATGACATCCAGGATCCAGACGACACGCTGCCCTTCTGGCCTTGGACAGTGGGAGAGGTGGTGAGTCTCCTTCCCATAATTCTAATGTCTACTTTGATGTCTACTTTCAAACTCCTCTTTGTCTGACACTGACTTTAGTCCAGGTACATCTAGTCAAGGCTCAGTAAGCGCAGGAGCGGTACTACAACCACCCAGCCCAGCCCAGCACCACAAATTCCAGCAGGGAGACTGAGTGATGGTCCTGGTTCCAGTCACAAATTTAGCTTGCAAGTTTTTGGCTATTTGGCAGGGTCCATATACTGTGCTTGAGAAAATCGGTCTGGTCTGAGTGCGACAGCCAGGAACTTGCTAAAGAAATTGCTCAGGACCGGAGACCAGCTCATGGCCTTTGCAGAGAGAGCGCGTGCTTGTAGACCTCAGCCTTCTCTTTACAGAGCTCCAACACATGCATGCCACCAGAGGCTCATCCAGCAGATGCTGAGCTTAGGGGTGATCAAGCCTTTTAACAGCCCATGGTCTAGCTCTATCATCATGGTCCCAAAACCCCACAGCACTCTCTGCTTCTTCAACAAATTCAGATGCCTCAATGAGATCTCAGAGTTTGACAGGTACCCAATGCCATGAGTGGATAAGCTGCTGGATCGCTTGGAAAGGGCCCGGTACATCTCCACGCTAGATTTCACAAAGGGGTCCCAATAACTGAAGATGCGAAACCAAAGATTGCATTTTACACTCCCAGCGGCCATTGGCAGAACCAGACCGTTCCCTTCAAACTTCACAGGGCTTCAGCTACCTTCCAAACGATTATGGATGTGGTGTTAAGACCGCACCAGGTCTATAATGTGGCTTACCTCAACTATGTTGTCGTTCACTCTGAGTTTTGGGAAGAGCACCTAGTCGTCATAAAAAGAATAGCATCTATGTTAATATTAGTCTATTTTTTTATTCTGTTTTTCAGTTTGTATCCTGATCAGATGGTGGATCAGCACCAAGAAATTACCTTCATCAAAGACCAGAACACCTACATTAGCCTTGTGGGTAAGTCTTTACACAATCTGACATGGCTGCGTATAAAACTTAACTAGAAAATTAAGTGCTTGTCGTCTGGCCAGAGGATAACTGGCCCCCAACTGAGTCTGGCTTCTCCCAAGGTTTTTTTGCTCCATTCTGCATCTCTGCATTTAATAAAAAATCAGTGTTTAATCTTGTCATTATACATTACTATCACTCTATTCTCCTATTTGATATTGTTCAGCCCAGGTAAAAAAAACAAGTAAATTTCCATAATGTGCTCTTTTTTCCATAATATGCTCTATTAAATTTTTTTTTTTTTAGTATATTAAGTACAAAATTAGTGTGCAAAAATAGAGCACTTTAATTACATTATGGAAGTGTACTTGTTTTACCTTGGAGTGCTTTGTGTATTGTAAAAAGTGTTATATAAATAAAAGTGACTGGTTAATTTATGCTGGACAATAATTCCAACACATGCAATAGAGAGAACACATTTAATGTATGTGGGTATTTATTTATCTTGAGAGAAATTAGTCTTTAGAGAGTGACTTCAAAATTTGTGTTTTTCACTAACTATGCATGAGCACTGCTTTCTCAAAACCAGAATCATGTACATAATTCCTACTAACTTATTATTGTAGACCAGTTTGTGTTGTTTACAGTGTTAGACTTTAACCACTTATATGTTCATAATCAACTGAAAAAAGCACAAATTTCAGGGCATGTCAAAACTTTTCCAGGCCCCCAAAACACCCTCTGACCCCAGAGGGTTAAAATTGTTTTCTTTGTATGTTATCAAGGCAATTAGCTTGAGACCAGTATCCATATATAGTGAACCAAATCAAACCTTTGCAAAACACTACAGGAACCACAAAACAGAGAACTTGGTAAGATTTCAGCTGCTCTTAACTGAGTGTATTATCATTTATAAACTTCTTACTATGACAACACCCTTCTAACTACCTATTTAGTTTTCAATAACTGTCCAGTTATAGAATCCTCAACTGTATATCATTCAAGATGCAGCCACCACTTAAGAATGAGTCCAGTGTTTTTGTATTTACACTCTCTGGTCTGAATGAAACAATGGAGAACAGATATGTTTTGTTATCTTTTACTGCTCTGTATTATCCTCTGATAATCTTTTGTAATGTCACTGTAATTATTACTATACTCTTACATAAGAAGCTTCATGAGCCAATGTATCTGTTCATATGTAATCTGTGTGTAAATGGCCTTTTTGGCACTTCTGCATTTTACCCTAAATTTATGTATGATTTATTAGCGCAGGACCATGTGATTTCCTATGCTGGATGTATGATTCAGATATTTGTCATTTATTCATCTCTTATGTGTGACTACTCAACATTAACAGTAATGGCATATGACAGGTATGTGGCACTATGTAGACCACTGGAGTATCATTCCATAATGACAAAAGACAAAATTCTTAAATTTATAATTTTCTGTTGGCTGAATTCATTTGTTTGCATGTTCTTCCTAATTATGTTATTATACAGACTTACTTTATGTGGCATTACTATTGAAAAGTTATATTGTGAGATTTGGGCAGTTGCAAAACTCTCTTGTTTTTCTACAACAGTAAATAATGTGTTTGGGTACATTGTTATTCTTACATATTTTGGAGATGCAATATTGATATTTTGCTCATACATTTACTTAATCAGAAAGTGCAGGAAATCAATAGAAGGCAGACACAAATTCATACAAACGTGTGTACCTCATCTGCTTGCACTGATCAATGTCACAGTTGCATTTATGTTTGATGTACTGTACAGTCGCTATGGTTCAAGGAATGTGCACCAAAGTCTGCGCAATTTCATGGCCCTGGAATTCTTACTCGTACCACCAATTTTAAATCCTCTTATTTATGGTTTAAATCTGACAGCAGTACGGCAACAAGTAATTAGACTGTTTTTCAAGAAACAAGTCAATATATTTAAATGAATTTCACCTCATTTGACCTCACCGCCTTCTGTGTTTCACAATGTTTGTGAAATGAAAATGTCTAAATTAAGAATCTGCTGTACATTTTAGATGAAGTGAAGTGAAGGGTTCCAGCCACAATAAAACATCTGCATTGCACAGCTTTAACAACACAAGGATGTGTAAAACAACACATTTTAAGTTAAAATAAAAGTACTATTTCATTGTGTGGTAATGACGCATACATTAGTACCATTTTACTTTATTGTCTGTACATACAACAAAACGTACAAAACCATATATATATTAGCCAACAAGTAATAAGTAGTATTTCAGAGGTTTCCATCCCTGCTCCTGGATAGTTAATGTCCTGCAGATTTCCACTTCAACCCTAATCACACAAACCAGAACCAGCTAATCAAAGTGTTTAAAATACCTTGCAAAAAAAAAAAAGGTATATGGAGGATTTGGGAAAATCAAGGCAAAGGTCAATTGCCTTGTCACATATGCTGCAGCAATATGATTACTTGTGCACATGTACTTAATTTAATGGTTAAAAATTGTTCCATACCAGCCAGCCATAACATCCATACGAAGGCTATTAAAATTGTCAGCTTTCTGATGTAGCACCACTGCCAAAGAAAGCTGACTCAGATGCAGCAAGAATTGTACAGACCTGTCCTTCAACTTATCAATGAAGTAGAAACACATTGGAAAGTCTCCTGTTACTATAACCTCCCTGAGAGACAGGAACAAGGTGTGATGTGAAATGCCTTGGACACTCCCTTCCTTCTTATTGTGCCTGAAATCTTAATGCACAATGCCAGTGAAGTTGCAACTCTCACTGGCCAGTGCTAGGCAAGATGGCGATAAGGGATGAGGCTCCTGTCGCTGTATTGGCAGCATATACTAAGAATGCTGTATTGGCAGCATATACTAATAAGTCAATATTGATATTCTAGGTATTATTAAATGGCCAGAGTTTTGGAAATGCAGCGGATGTGGAGGACTATTATTTGATAAGAGCTCACTCTATAAGTAATTAAGATTTTAAAATCTATTTGATGCTTGATAGGGAGCCGAGCAGTGTTGACAGAACCAGGCTGATATGGTCATACTTCCTGGTTCTAGTAAGGACTGCATTGTGAAACAGCTGAAGGTTGTTCAAGTGCGCAGAACAACCACCCAATAAAGCATCACAACTCTCTAACCTTGAGGTCATAAACGTATGAATTAATATTTCTGCATTTGATGTTGAGAGCATGGGTCGCAATTTAGATACGTTTTCGAGATGGAAAATTAAGTTGAGTTAAGTTACAGATGCTAAAAACATGGTTTTCAAATGAAAAGATTGCTGTTAAACAGCACACCTAGGTTCTTAACTGATAAAGAAGAATTAACAGATCAGCCCTCAAGTGTTAGACAGTGTTCTAGGTTATTACATGTGGGTTTTTGGGTCCAAAAATTTGCATCTCTGTTTTTTCAGAATTTACCATTAAGAAATTACTCATCATTCAGTTTTTTATATCGGATATGCATCTTGTTAGTTTTTTAATTTGGTGTAATGCACCAGGCCACAAAGAAATATAGAATAAAGATATACAACCACGATCAGATGATAGAAGCAGGTAATTTATAACTCTAATGAGAGCAGTCCCAATACTATGGTATGGTCACTTTTCTCTTTTTTTTCATTAGAGGCTTAACAATAGCCAGTTTGAAGGTTTTGGGGACATAATGACAATGATGAATAAATAATAGTCAAAAGAGGATCTATGACTTCTGGAGGCAGCTCTTTTAATAGTTTAGATGGAATAGGGTATAACAAACATGTCACATCCACACACAAAAGAGAAGGAGAAGGTATAAGGTTTGTGGTATTTATTTCAGTGCACAATATATACAAGGGTGAATTCTGTAAGTAGGGAACAGTGGAGACATCTTCATCCACAGGAACATAAGGTAAGATCGTAAACAGAGAATGTTTCAACGGATGAAGGAGTACTTTCCTTAAGTCAGGTATTGATACATCCACAGGTAAATGGGGTACACATCCTTGGAGCACAGGGAGACCACGAACAATGAAGGAGAGAGTACCAGAAGAAGTGTGCTTGTAACTTCGATTCCAGCCGAGGATGAAATGGAAGGTTCACGGGTACGTTGAGTAGGAGATTGTGTGGGCGGTGCTTGATCCTGGGAACTGGGACTGGTGTTACGTGATGCAGTGTGACAACATGTTGTTAGTTTAGAAGGTTCTCTCCTATAATGCCACACCGCATTGCTGTAGTAATTTAGGCAAAAGGAGCCCAAACTAAGTAGTAAGTGCTGTACAGGCTCATACTTTTTAGTTAGCCAAGATTTCTAAATATCCTTTCTTTGTATTGGTCTATATGGTATATACTGAATTTGTTTAGTTGTCAGTTATAATAATCAAAATTAAAAGAAATAAACTGAAATATATACTTGAAATATATCAGTTTGTGTGTAATAAATGAATATAATATACACTTATATATTCACTTTTTGAACAGAATTAGTGAAATAAATCTACTTTTTTATGATTCTAATTAAATGACCAGCACCTTTAAAGTAGTTCATGAAGTAATTTCAAAATATAAACCTTTCAAAAGCTACTCTCTATGATGCATCCTTTGTTTGACTTGCCAAAGTTTGGCTCATGTAACCTTGGTTAGGTGACATAATTTCATTATGCGTACTTGGAAGTTATAAATAGACATGAAACAAACATCCTCAGGTCTTTTGTCTTCAAGGACTGCATTGTGTGCATGTGTGAAAGAAAGAAAGCTAACGTTCTTTAAAAAAAAAAAATTAAAACGTTATGACAGATTTAGATAGTAGGTGCTTACCGCCCTGCGAGAGGCACCTCTCGAACAATAATTTGCATGCTTTCTGTTTTGAGTCCTGGAGGGAGAATGCAAGCACTGCAATCTGTCAAAGTTCTTCGCGCATGACTCGCCTTTTTTAAAGGCAATCAGCAAGCTGACGCTCCCTCTGCATATTCCTTGTGATCACGTGCATGATACGTGATCACGTGCTCTTGCCAGATCAAGAGGTTCTTGGGTTCAATTCAATCAAAATGATTGTTTCTAAAATCCTGCCAGAGGACTTGCTTGTTACAACCTGAATTTTCACATGAAGTTACATCTTACCTAAATCGCCAGGTCGGACTGCTTTTTCACTACTTGAACAAGCCAGTGCAGCAGGTTCTGTTCCTGTCCCTCAGGGCGATTTACATTCCCGGGCATATGAATGTGGGAGCAGACATGCTTTCCAGACAAGGTAGTAAACTCCACAAACTCCACCTTAAGTAGTGAGTATTAGGAGAGATTTTAAGTAGCAGTCTTTTAAGTTTGCCTCACAGGAGACATTTTCACAGGATGCACAATATCCCCTTTACTACTCTCTGACTCATTCAGCTCCCCTGGGTCTGGTCGCGATGGCCACAATTGCTCACCGTTGGTGATTCCAGTCAGGAGGGATCTTTTGTCTCAGACACAGGGGACAATATTTCATCCCTGACCCGAGCTCTGGAACCTTTGTGTATGGCTCCTGAGGGGGATCAACTAAGAGATGCTGGCCTTCCAGACAATGTAAAAGAGACTATTCTAAGTGCTAGAGTTCCTTTTTCCAGAAGGTCCTTCCACCAGAAGGTCCATGGCGAGTTTTCAAAAATTGGTGCATGACACATCATGCAGACCCAGTTCACTGCCAGATTGTTTCAGTGCTGGAGTTTCTGCAAGAGAAATTGTCCTCTGGAACATGCCCTAGTACTCTCAGAACCGCCATTTAGGCTTTCCATGTTCTGATTAATGGGTTTTTCTGTGGAAAAGCAACCTCTAGTTGCCCTCTTCATTCATGGAGCCAAGCGGTTGAAACCTCCCATCAGTGCAACAGCCCCGTCGTGGGATTTGTCCGTTGTGCTCGAGGGGCTGGCTGGCACCCCTTTGAACCATTAGAATCAGCGCCGGCCAGGCTTCTGACTCTAAAGATGTTTTTTTTCTAATTGCCGTTACTTCTCTGAAGAGAACTGGTGATTTGCAAGGTACCATTCTGTAAGGAGGTGAATCAAAACCTGTATATGCATTAAGACTGATCTGTCTGAAATCTCTGATGTTTGTGCACGCACAATATACCCATTAGCACTATTGAGTGCAGCATCGAGAGTAGCTTTTGAAAGGGACGAATTCGAGTTACCTGAACCCTGTTCCCTGAAAAAGCAGGAACGAGATGCTGCACCTCAATGCCGCACTGTAGGCTTGACCAGACGTCCTTTCAGACAAAAATTTACCTGAGATTTCCGTTTCATTCCTATTTATAATCTCCAGGTGTGCATAATGAAATGAAATCACCTGAGGTTATATGAGCAAAACTTTGCTGTGTTTGACACGCAAGCTTCAACAACTGGTCGAACAAAGGATGTTCTCATTAGCACTATTAAATGCAGCATCACTTTTGTAGCATCACTTTTTCAAGGAACAGGGATACTGTCAAGTAACCTTGAAGAAGAGAATAAAGAGACTAGCACACTGCACCTCTGTAGCAGACATATGTAGAGCTGCAGGCTGGGTGACACCTTTGCAATATTTTACAATCTTTGTGTGGAGCCTGTGTCCTCCTGTGTATTATGTAACATCAGGTAAGGCTAGTGCAGTGTTGGCTTGCAGGGCCATGCCTCTGGATCCATACACTTTCTTCAGTTGTTCCCCCTTGGAGAACTGCATTGACTTGCAGTCCAGACTATTAGGAGTAGTTTGAGCTGTGCCCAGAGGGGGCTTCCTTCACCCTCTTCAAACCTCACACCTGTCTCAGTATTCCATGTTACAAAATGCTTAAAAATGTTCACACCTTCTAGCGTGATGGCTCTGAATTGTGTGTGAAATCAAACTAATGAAATGGTGGGACATCATAGACTGGTGATGTCAGTGGCCAGGAAGCATAAAAGCATGTGGAATGCTGCCGGCTTCAGCTTTCTGTCATACACTTTGTGTATGTGTGTGTTGTGTCTCCAAAAATAAAAAAAAGAAAGAAAGTATGTTAAAGAAGAGCCACGAGGGCAAGCCACGCTACCATGTGTTTGTTCATCCATGCAAATGTTACACCTTGCCTGATGACGCATATAGTTTGTGCGTGGTTTGCCTTGGGGCGAAGCATGTGGGGTCAGTTCTTGTGGGAGTGTTTGCTGCTATGTGTGCTTCGCAATGTGCTCATGGGGATTGCAATGGGACCTCAAGCACACAGAGGAGTCTGAGATAGGTGAGTCACTAGGCCAGCTGCTCTGGCTCCTCTGTGATTCCAGGGCATCTGCATACTAAATTACATTAACAAATGGCTGATTTTAGCACAGTCGAGGAGGGAAGTGATCAAACATCAAGATGTCATCCTTGCTTACATGTAGCATCTGTGGTTGAGACTGAATGCCAAGAAAAGTGTGCTTTCTCCAGCTCAGAGAATGACTTATCTTGGTGTGGTGTGGGAATTGACCACGATGCAGGCTTGTAGGACCCCTGCTAGAATTGAGTCGATCCTCACTGCAGTCACGAGAGTAAAAGAAGTCCGGTCACTCACTGTTAAGCAGTTCCAAAGACAGCCAAGCCTTATGACAGCTGCGTCCAACGTCATAGCTCTTAGACTGCTGTATATGAGGCCCCTACAGTGGTGGCTCAGGAACAGGGGAAAATCCAAAATCAAAGTGACTTGCTGTGCTGTACATGCCTTAGATATGTAAAGGAAACCAGGGTTCCTACATCAGGGCCCGGTGCTGGGAGCTCCTTGTCACGGTGTAACCCTAGGGACAGATGTGTCTCTAACCCATTGGGGAGCAGTCATGAGTGGCTGCTCGGCCTGCGGTCTGTGGAGGGGTCGTTATCTCACATGGCACATCACCAGGCAGAGATGCTGGCCATGGTGGTGGATCAGATCTGGAGAGTGTTTTATCAGGCAGAGATGGACATCTTCACAGCTTGAAAGAACATGCAATGTCCCCTCTGGTTCTCTCTAGTTCATCTAGATCCACTGGGGCTGGATACCATGGTACAGACATGGCCAAGGCGTTGTTTGTATACCTTTTACCCAATCACTCTGCTTCATGGAGTTCTGTAGAGAGTACACCAGGACACGGTCAGTCTACTATTTGCAACGCCGTTCTGGCTGGGCTGAGTATGGTTCTCGGACCTGAGGGCCCCTTCTAGTCGACTCTCCATGAGAGATTGCAGTCAGAAGGGACCTCCTTTCACAGGCAGGGAGCACCATAGTGCACCCTCATCTGGATGTGGCCCCTGAGAGGGCACAAATCATAGCTTCTGGTGTTTTAACCAAGGTTGTTGAGCTCCATCTATGAGGAAACTGTGAAAACCTTTCACTTCATGGTGTAGAGACCGCCAGATTGACTGCCCAATTGGTACAGTGCTGGAGTTCCTGCAGGCCAGGTTCTCTACATGAGGCCTTCAATCCTCCACTCTTTTGGGAGCCAGGCCAGCAGAAGCTTAATTGTATATGTCCAGTGAGAGCATTGGACACGTACATCCACAGGGCTGACTTGTAGAGAAAAAGTGAGCAACTGCTCATCTGCTTCAGTCCCCCGAAGAAAGGGTTTTCGTTGGACTTTGAGCAGATGGACACTGAATGCCATCAATTTGGCTTATGAGTCCTCTGGGCTCCCACCGAGGCTAGGAGGCAGAGCACACTCGACACGAGGTGTGGTGGCCTCCAAGGCCCAGTTATCAGGGGTCTCGTTGGCCGAGATGTGTGACGCTGCGGGATGGTCTACCCCCTATATGTTTGTTAGTTTTTACAGACTGGACTTGCGAGCCACTTCGGGGCTCTTCTGTTCTCTTGCCTTAGCTGTGCACCTACAATTAAGCAGGGATTTGCACGTCTGGGGGCCATACTAACCACACTTTTGGCATCCCTGTCTGCGCTTGCTTCATGACAGAAGCTGAAGCCAGCATTATTCCACATGCTTTTATGCTTTCTGGCCAGTGACGTCACCTGTCTATGACATCCCACCATTTCATTGGTTTAATTTCACACATAATTCAGAGCCATCATGCTGAAAGGCATTCCCCATAGCATCATCGACACAGTGTCTCGTTCCTTTCGAGGAACCATGGTTACCTACGTAACATGAAGACGTTACTGTGCATCCCTCGTTCCCTGAAGGAAAACCATGAATGAGTTGTTGCATGCCACCATCTTATTTACCCACATGTAAAGGCAGTGATTTGGCATGCATATTCTACTTGCCAATTCTCATTGTGTTTTTCTTCTTAAAAGTTGATTTGGTTCCCGAGCAGGACCCCATTGCGTCAGTCGACATAACGTCTCTGTTCCCTCCTTCAGGGAATGAGGGTTACACAAGTAACCAAGATGTCTGTTATCAAGGCATGAGATCAGTGTCTATATATAGCAAACCAAATCAAACTTTTGTAGAACACTACAGGAAACATTCAAACAGAGAACATGGTAAGATTTCAGTTGTTTTGTAATTGAAAAATAAAAACAATGTATGGTAATGTTAAATTTCACATTTGCTTGTGTGTGTGTGTTTATTTTATCTACAGACTTCCTATACACAGTGACAAATCTAATTTATACAACTTTATTTTTTCCTATTTTATGTTTTCCAGATTTATCTTTTCTATTTAAAAACATCCTTAAAATAATTACAATTCAAGATGCAGCCACAAATGAAGAATGAGTCCAGGGTCTTAGTATTTACACTCTCTGGTCTGAATGAAACAATGGAAAACAGATATGTCTTGTTGTCTTTAACCGCACTGTATTATCCTCTAATTGTCTTGTGTAATGTTACTGTAATTTTCACTATAATCTCACATAAGAAGCTTCATGAGCCAATGTATGTGTTTATCTGTAGTCTCTGTGTAAATGGACTTTATGGGACTTCCGGATTCTATCCTAAATTCATGTATGATTTATTAGCCCATGATCATGTGATTTCTTATGCTGGATGTTTGGTTCAGATATTCGTCATTTATTCATCTCTTCTATGTGACTTTTCAACATTAACAGTGATGGCATATGACAGATATGTGGCAATATGTAGACCACTAGAGTATCATTCAGTAATGACGAGTAAGAGGGTTCTGGAATGTATTCTTTTCTGCTGGATTTCTCCATGTTTTTGCATGTCTCTGCTGATTACGTTAACATCAAGACTAACCTTATGTGGCTCTAGTATTGAAAAACTATATTGTGAAAATTGGTCAGTTGTTAAACTCTCCTGTTTTAATACAACAGTAAACAATGTGATTGGATTTGTAATCATTATTATATATTTTGGACATGCAGTATTAGTATTTTGCTCATACATTTACTTGATTAGAAAGTGCAGGAAGTCAATAGAGGGTAGAAACAAATTCATTCAAACATGTTTACCTCATGTGCTTGCACTGATCAATGTGACAACTGCATTTTTGTTTGATGTAATGTTCACTCGTTATGGTTCGAGGGATGTGCCTCAAAGTCTGCGTAATTTTATGGCTCTGGAATTCATTCTAATACCACCCATTTTAAACCCACTTATTTATGGACTAAATTTGACAACAGTACGGCAACAAGTTATGAGACTGATTTTCAAGAAGAAACTAGGAATATCTGAGTGAATATTCTCAAGTCTAAAGATCCTGTGATAAATAAAAGGGGGAATATTCCTGAGATGTTTAGAATATTTCTTCCATTGAAATTGTTATTGAGAATATAAGAGAAGAATAGGTTGTGTAATGCTATTAAGTAATAGTAAGTTACTATTAAGTAAAGGAGCTTAGCAACAATAAACTCTTATATATTCTTATATAAATATAAGAAAATATTTATCTGCACAGCTGTAATAACACATGGGTGTTTAGAAGTACATAATTGTTGAGAAGAATTATTTTTTTAATTAACTTGCATTAAGGTGTGCTTAGTCATTCTGGTTCATGTAAAATAAAACAGATATTTAATATAATAAATATTTAATAAAATATTCAGAAGGTTAATGTGTGTTGAATATTTTAACACAATAGCAGAAAACATGGCAAGCAGTACAATGCATTGATACTTTTTTTAAAACACTGCAGGACACAATGTTGTAAATAGGCCTATAGTTGATCATTAAAAACAGAATGTTTCCCCAACTACGTTTAACATTAATCAGTATGTTGAAAGCATTTTGGGAAGGGGAAGGAAAGACAGTAAACTTTGAAATTACTAGTTAACTTCATGGTATGCTCATGAGAGTTTGAACAATAATACATACATAAGTAGTTTTAAGTATATTTTAAGCAAAATATAAAAATGGTTTAAGAGTAAAACTTTGAACCATTACACAATTTCTTTTGTGTCAGATAGCCTTTTGCCTTACATGTATGTAAACATAAAAGTAGCTTAATAAAGCATTTGATCTTACCTTTCAGTACTCATATATAATTGTAGTCATTTATATAAGTATGATATAATTATATAACTGATTATATAGGAAAAAGTTTTCACAGAAAAATTCTCAGATGCCATTGGCTCCAAGGACCCAATATACTCAATTTTGATTAAAAAATACTGTAAAAATGAAAACAAACAAACAAGAAAAAAAGTTGAGCAAAGTTTAAGGCAACCAGATTGTTACGTTTTTGAGGTTTTTCAACTTATTTGTGTAAGAGATTTTTTAGTTTAAATGAAATTACCTCTCCCGAGAGTTTATTTGAGTTCACACTCGGTAGTGTTAATATAAACACTAGGTGAATAATTAGGTGATGATTAGCCATTATTGAAGACACCCGATGTTAACAGGAAGAATCACCAAAAGAGAAAATCACAATTTGTATGTCACCATTACAGCGGTCAGTGTTTGCACTAGTTGGGATCTTGACCCTTAAATCTTTAATATTAGTTAGACTCTGACTAATGACCAAAGACCTGTAAGTGCTATTTGGCTCACAGATAGACCCTTATAGAACCAAGTTAGAGTTTGACTAAATATAAATAAATCTAAAAATGTCATTTAAAAAAAAAGAAGAAAAAAAAATCACACTATGCAAATAGGATGTCACAGAATAATAATATGTGAAGAACAAAATTTTGCAAAAAATGTGTAATGTAATAAAACGTTGTTAGATGTTAATGTATTGTTTTCTCTAGTTCTTGTTTTTATTTTTAATTAGTGCATTCTTATCCAATTTTGTTTTCTATTTTTACTCTTGTTTTCACTTATACTTGTTTTGCGATTCTAGTCCCTTTTTTACATTGGCTCTTTTGTATTTACTTTGACTAGATGAGGTTTGTTTTGCTTTTGTCTTATTGTTTACTTCTGTCTGTATTGTCTTGTGAGTTGTCTTGTTACCGTGTTTTGTCCTTCACCCAGATTCTCTGGCCTGACCCCCCACTACCTAAAAGTAGCTGTCCACTCTCAAGTCTCTGGTTCTATGAATTCCTGCCTTGGTGGCTAGTCTGGTGCAACTTCTGAGATTCATTCCAAGTTAAAGGGGTCCTGTCTTCTTTCCTGTCTTCTTGCCTTCTTTCACTCCTCATTCTCTTGTCTACATCTTGTTAATGAAATCCCCTTATCTGCTCACTTATTATAAGGTTTTCTTTGGTATTATTAAGGGTATTATTGTATTAATTTTTTTAATTTGTTTTATAATTTTCAAATTTTCTATTAAATTAATTGTAGTTTTTATTAGTTTCTTTAGTTTTTATTTTGTGAAGGAATTTTCTATTTAGTTTTTTCTATTTACTTTCAGTTTTAGTTTATAAGATCAGTATAGAAATGACAATCAGCAAAGTAGGCCTATACAAATATAGCCTTAAGACAAATTGAAGCAGTCAGGCCTTTTTACTGGAATATACACAAGTTCTGATTATATCTGATGTTTTGCGATATTTAACATTAAAATAAAGTAGTTTTTAATGGCTAGATGTCTTTTTTCTTATTTAGCCATAATCATGATACTGAGCTATCTTAATTACTGTTTCAACAATCGCGCATAAATGACAAATGAAAAAGCCAATCGCATTGTGCAGTAAAGGCTCATATTTCATTTATGAAAAATTATAATTGTGTGCCTAGATTTAATGCGGGTGTTGTTCGGGATGCGGCTCGTGGTCGGTCAAAATTAAATGAGTGCTGCTGTTAGATAACGTGTCTGTTGTTCAGCTGGTGCCCGTTTACCAAGCAGAATCCATGCAGGACTTTAAACTGCTTTGTTTAAAGTTAAATCATTCTGACATTGATAAATGCTGTCTGGAGTTGTTTTGGGGGTTTTTTACAGCAGCATGTTCTGGATGTATTCAAAGTTTAACCTCAACAATGTCATCAACCAAGCTTAGAACTGGAAATATCCAGGTCCACAAGTTGCAAAACATCTGGCTCAAGAGTTTCAAAACTATACACCAACATCTGAAAATAGCGATAAACAAAAGACCCAAGAGGCATGACAACTAGAGCTAGCTTTGTACAATAGCATCGCTCATTCATGTGTTTTAAGCTCTAAAGATCTACTGAGTGAGTTTAGGGCCCTATTTTAATGATTTAAGTATGTGGCACATGGTCTAAAAGGGTTTGTCCTATTCTATTATGGAGTAATGCATAACGTGCAATATACCAATGAAAATCTCATCTCAAATTAAAAAAAAAAAAAAAAAAAAAAACTTATTATAATCTAATTATAATCCATCAAGGTACAATTCTGTAGGTGCATTAGTTTTGCATTAATTTCATGTTAATTTTTAAATATAAGCAGGGCTTGTTTTTAATTTAATAATAAGTTATTTTTATAGCAAATATAAAAGCCCTTACATACCAAAACAGGGTAATAAACCTCAGGCTGAAGAAAAAGTAAATTCATGTCGGTACAGTAGAATGCAGGAGAAGAAAGTTCAGCCAGATTTTATTCATTACATTTTTGTTATGAAAGGACTTTTACATTTGCTATATTACTATATCAAATGTAAGCCCTGCTTGATTGAACTGTATTAGCAAACTAAGTAATAGCTGTTACTTTTTTATATATTTTCTTGAAAATAAAAGTTAAATTTATTAGTTAAAAAAATAATCTGATTGTGTAAGTTGCATTACTTGTGCGTTACTCAGTTTTCATT
The DNA here is from genome assembly GCF_018831695.1 of Puntigrus tetrazona. Taxonomy (NCBI): domain Eukaryota; kingdom Metazoa; phylum Chordata; class Actinopteri; order Cypriniformes; family Cyprinidae; genus Puntigrus; species Puntigrus tetrazona. Next base: position 5,508,157 of record NC_056713.1, read on the forward strand.
TTCTCATACTGCACCATGTTGTTTAAATAGCAACCCTTGAACACACCTCTTTTTTAGACCAGCACACTCATTGGCACTCAAAATGCATTTGCCATTTTGAAGAACTGAAAGTAGATTGCGTCATGTACCAACTCAAACTTGGTCTAAAGTCTAAAGTCAATGGCGCTTTATATATATATATTGTGACAGGGTGAAGGAAACGCACAACAAGGAGGGCTCAGAAACAATACCCCGGAGGATGGATTTATGGAATAAACAAAGAATAATATGGGTGCGTCAGTGTCCCAAGGCGTGATAAGTGCTGCGGTGCTCTCTCTCTTCTGCGTGACTTGGTGAAGCGGTGAGTCCGTGCCAGGGGTTAAGGCTGACCAGTTCACATGCTACTGTCTGTAAGAAAATGGAGAGACTACGCTAGTGGCAGCTTGTCGGGAGTCCATGCTAAACCTTCTGGCGTGCCTCGTGGCTTTTTCAAGCCGGCAGGTAATGAGCAGCAGCTGTGACCAATCAGCCGGTGATGGGCGTGTCCAAGTGCTCCTTGATGGTTTCTGGGGTGATGCTGATGGTAGTTCGGGATGATCGTCACACCCTTTCCCTCTTGTCATTTACGTGCTCAGTAACGGTGCCAACTGCTGCTCCCACACCTCTTTGGTGACATACAGGAGGCCGCGGGGCTGCCAGCCAAAAAGGAGCTTGAAGGGGGTGAAGCCAGTTGAGGCCTGAGGGACTTCAAGGATCCCAAAGAGCCCATACAGGAGCATCAGATCCCAGACCCTCACTTGCCTCTGATATCTCCTGCCTGTCTGACTATTCTTATTAAAGAGCTAGCAAATGAATCCAACCGTCTTTGACTCCTTGTTACAGTCAAGCAGTGCATTGTAGATCCTTTGGACTGACCAGTAGCTGGAGTGAGGATTGACACCTCCTATGGTTTGCCTGGATGGCATGCTGGAGCCTAACATGAGGGTTGTCCCACATCCTATCACTCCTCTTGATCCAATCTTTACTTCACCAAGAGAACATGAAATGTCAATAGTCCACCAAACGAGTGCTGTAATGTCTGTCATACTCATGAAGTAAACTCCTTTCCAACACAATGCCCTCTGGCATCCAGTAAACTCTGAAAACATGATGAATCAAAGCTTTAGTAATTTCCTTGGCTGTAGGGAGAACTTTCAGGAGAGCTAAAAGATGTGACTTGGAAAATATGGCTAAAATAGAATACCTGTGAAAATGGGAGATCAGTAACACAATACACAGAGAAATACCTGAGCCTCTGAGGAATAGGGAGTGACTCAGGTAGTCCAGGGGGCTATCCAGCTGAGTGACATGTGGTGGTACATATTGTTTGATAGCAGGTCTCGCCCGAATTCAGCGGATTTTACAAGTCTACAAGCGTCATTCAACTATGAACACCCTGGTGAGCTAATCAAGAATTACAACTCATGAGACTGCAATCAGTGAACGAGCACCTGACTCACTTCATCAGAGCACTTCCTTCACCAAAGATGGTAAGCTTTGCTCTACCTGATAAATTCGATGGTAACGCAGAGCAATGTCGGGGCTACATTCTGCAAGTTAAAGTTTAATTTGACCATCAAGGGGAGAGAATTGAATCGGAGGAAAGGAAGTGCATGTTCTTGATGACACTACTGACCAGCAGGGCAACTGACTAGGCCACAGCTGTGTCTTTTATTGATTTTGATTATATTGATTTCAACACCCTTGCAACAAGAATCGATAACCTCCTTAGACAAACACCCAGCTACAAGAACAGCAGAAAGAATTTTCTATCTACATTCATCCCTGTCCCCAGCAGTTCACGTCAAGATAATGAACCCATGCAGGTTAATGTATCACGGCTCTCGGAAAATGAGAGGGAAAGATGCTGGATAAATCATTTATGCTTCTATTGTGGAGCCACAGGACATCGCAGCCTTGGATGCCCACAGAAATCTCAGAGTCCCTGGGCGAATATTGATAATTTTGCTCTGCTCAGTAAAAAAAATATTCACCTTGCCTAAAACCCTCAAAACTGACGAACTTTCTTATAGTCTCACAGCCATGATTGATTTGGGTGCCGCTCTAAACCTGATTGACCATAGCATTGTTTCAAAATTGCATATTCCTACACAACCCTACAATCCACATATCCGAACTTATTGGAGGAGGCATCACTCAGCAAACGGAAACGCTAACGTGGGGTTACCTTACGTAGAATCCATTTCTCTTTATGTCTTAGACTCCCCTACACATTAAATTATTCTGGGCTTCCCTTGGCTTTCCGCTCATGATCCCGACATTTCATGGTATCACAGCAAATTTTAGAAGCTGGTCTGGATTCTGTTTTGATCACTGCCTCCCCACCAAACCTACTCCTTGTATGACCACCAGCATAGAAAGTACTGAGACTCACAACCCTGTTCAAATTCCCTCCCACTACCATGACCTGTCTGGTCTTTAGCAAAACTCGGATGCCCCCTCACTGCCTTTGGGATTGTGCCATCGATCTGCTCCCCAATGCTATGCCTCCTAAGAGCAAGATCTACCCTCTTTCCAGAACCGAAAGCCAAGCCATGGAGGACTACATATCCAAAGCCCTCGACTCCGATTTTATCTGTCCTTCAACGGCTGCAGGGTTCTTCTTTGTGTAGAAAAAGGACAGGGCTGAGACCTTGTATTGATTATCGAGGAATTAATAATGTCACAGTCAAATTCCACTACCCACTTCCCCTCGTGCTCTCAAACAACTACGTGAGGCTACCATCTATTCCAAGCTGGATCTAAGGACTGCATGCAACCTCATTCGGATTAAGGAGGGAGACGGCTTTTCTCACCACTAGGGGGCACTATGAATATCTGGTTATGCCCTATGGGCTAGCCAACTCACCTGCCATCTTCCAATCCATTAACCACAAAATCTTCAGAGACATTATCAACCAGTTTGTCATTGCCTATATCGACAATATCCTCATCTACTTCATAACTCATGTCAGAACTGTTTTGTCCAGACTCTTGGAGAATCATCTGTATGTCAAAGCCAACCAATATCAAAGAGCTCCAATTGTTCCTTTTCGATTTATTCATAATTAAAGCATATTCGCTGCCCCTTTAACATCTCTACTCAAAGGAAAGCCAAACAAGTTGAAATGGACCCCAGAGGGTCCACAAGCAGTATATCCTGTCCAACTTAAGACAGCGCATATTGCAGTGGGTCCATACCCCCCTCAGTGCAGGGCATCCAGACATCTCTCGTACAATTCATCTGGTGCAAAACATGTTCTGGTGGCCAGATATGATTAAGAAGATCACCACTTACGTTAAGTCTTGCCAAGTCTGTGCTCAGTCGAAAACGTCCAAGGAGTTTCCCACTGGTCTCCTCAAATCTCTACCTATCCCACATCGACCCTGGTCCCATCTCTCTATAGACTTTGTAACCAATCTACCATCGTCCAATGAATACACCACTATTTTAGTTGTCATAGACCTTTTTTTCAAGTCCTGTCACCTAATTCCACTGAAAGGACTCCCCACTGCCATGGAAACGGCCCAAGTCCTTTTCCACCATATATTCAGGATTTACCGGAAGATATTGTCAGCGATCACGGAACTCAGAACTCAGTTCACATCCCAAGTCTGGCGAGCCTTCTGCAAACAACTGGATATCCAATGGCCAAGTTGAACGTCTCAATCAAGAGATTGGCAGGTATCTAAGGACATACTGCGCCAGGGAACATAGATGGTCCGTGTTTCTGCCCTTAATAAACTGCCGCATATAAATTCAAACTCAGCCTCCGCATCCTTGTTACACAGATACAGTTTTCAAACGTGGAATGTATTATGCCTTGGTTTGTAGGTAAGAAAGGTATCTACAGTATGTATATGATAACACTATGGTTTATTAAGTTGCAGAATATTTCATTAATGATGGATTTTTCTAGTGGTATTTTCCATTCACCCCCTTTGTGTAAAGATGTAGTTGCATACAATTCAGTGGTGGAATATGATAATATTGCAAGCCTCACTCAGCTGTTGCAAAGCAAAAGCGACTCATGGCAGTGGATATTTGAATGTAACCAATTTGAGGCCATAGTAATCAATGCAGGGTCTGAGGCTCAGTGAGTTATCACAAATGAAGACTTTGTAGTTTCCAGATGGAAAACCTCAGGCTGGTTGGAAAATAATTTGTCACAAAAACCCTTGTAACGCTTTATTTTATGATTACACCTATTGCTTATTAGTGTCATGAACCATGCCTCTGTGGCTCTTTCTGACGGCCACTGGAGGGACTTCTTCCATTGAGAAGTCTTGTCCTTGCTCTGGCTGGTAATTCTGAGTGTTTATACAATTCTGTTGATTTCCTGTATTGACCCTGGACTGTTTCCTGTTTTCCTGATTGTTTGCTGCCTGCCTTCTGACCCCTTGCCTGTATACCTCGACCTTGATCATAGCTGCCTGCCGCCATGCTCACTACACATCAGCATAGAGTTTAACAGCAGCCGGGAATGATCCGAAAGGAGACGAGCAGAAGACAGCGTTTCTCCACAACTACTGGACACTATGAATATTTAGTTATGCCATTCGGCCTCTCCAATAGTCCTTCTGTGTTCCAGGCATTCATCAATGAAACCTTCCGGGACATGTTGAATCAACACCTCATTGTCTAGATCGAGAACATTCTCGTATTCTCATCAGAATTCTCTTAACACATAGAACATGTCAGAGCAGTTTCTCAATGCCTTATACAGAAATAACAAATTTAAAGAAGTGTGAGTTTCATCAGACCCAAGTCTCCTTTCTTGGTTACATTATCAGTTCTAAGGGAGTGACCATGGATGATCACAAGGTTCATGCCATCGTTAACTGGCCTCATCCCAAATGCTGAAGGATATGCAGTGATTTCTGAGATTTGCCAACTTCTGTTGGAGGTGTATTCAAAATTTCAGCACCACAGCAGCACCTCTCGCTTCCCTCATTAAGAAGGTACAGAAGCCGAGAGAGTACAGAAACTTTCTAGACCCTTAAGGAAAAGTTCTCCATGCCTCCCATCCTTCACCACCCCGATCCAGAGGAGTTGTGGTGGAGGTGGATGCAGCAAACACTGGCATTGCGGTTGTACTGTCACAACAAATTGTTCCCCTGTGCCTTCCACTCCCGAAAAATTCACCCCGCTGAATGGAATTATAATGTGGGCGATTTATTAGCCATGAAGGCCGCCTTTGAGGAGTGGCGGCATTGGCTTTGTCTCTGATATCCCTCTCTCTGTTGTTGATCTCCTGCCTTTCTGACTATTCTCATTAAAGAGCTAGCAAATGGATCTGTCCATTTCTGACCCTTCGTTATAATTAGCATGCATATTACTAGAATATTAGCCATTTATTAGTGCAAGTTAAGCTTGCACTAAGACTAAGACCTTATTCTACATCTTTGATCATACCCAATACTGCCTTACTAACTAATAATAAACATAAGAGTTTATTGAGGTAAAAGTCATATTTAATAGTTAACAAGTGTTACCTATTCTAAAGAGTTACCAAAATCCCTTGAATTTATCAAACATTTCAATCATTTTTATTTATATAGCACTTTTAACAACAACATCAAAGCACTCAACCATACATTTAAATATGTCTGAACCAGACATATTTTACCAGATTATTTCTAGTAATTGGGAGAGATTGAATATATTGAGTAAGATGTCAAGCTATTTGTAGTTCACACATGTATGAAAAACACCCTCACATAGTTCCAAATCTGTATAAATTTCTTTGTTCTGTTAAACCAGGTTGTTTTGGGTCACCATTGACTCCCATAGTATTTTTTTTCCTACTCTGATAGTCAGTGGTGACCCAAAGCAGCCTGGTGCAAACTTTGTTCAAAATATCTTCCTTTGTGTTTGGCAGAACAAAGCAATTCATACAGGATTGAAACTACTTGAGGGTGAGTACATCATGACAGAATTTTATTTTTGAATGAACCTTTAAGGCCACTTGAGCTGTTACTTTTCCACTGGATCAACAGTTCAAGTAAGAATCTATTTTTCAATTAAATTTTCAATTTAACGTGTAAGTCTTAAACATTAGGCATGTGGCCAGTAGGATAGGCAATGGTCAATTTTCAGGCAAACAGTCCAACAGACATCAAGACTTGAAATGATAATTCAGAATGTCAGAATCCAAGAAGATCATAACATAAGATAAAGCAATAATACAATGGAGAAACACTTCTAGTGCTTTAACACTATAAAAGCACATGGTTTTTAAGCCTAAATAGGAAGTATCTGTAGTTTGGATGAGTGAATCTGATGAGTGAGTCTCTTTTGTTCAGAGAAAACAAACTACAATAAAAAATATTCTGCTGGATAGCATCTGTTTATATACCAGCAGCAATATTTTCCCCCTTAATATACTTTCTTATGTATTAAATAATATTTTGTAAGGAATATGACTTATATGTTGGACAATATAATTGAGCAATAACATGCAATTCTGCTTGTATGAATAGATTGGCACAGACAGGCAGTTATTTTAAGTTATTTTAAAAGAAATTAGTCTTTAGAGAGCTTGTTAACATTGTTTACAGTTTGTGTTATCAAGACAATTAGCATGAGACCAGTGTTCATATATAACAAACCAAATTGTACCTTTGCAAAGCACTACAGAAAAAAACACAAATAGAGAACATGGTAAGATTTTAAATGTTCTGTTACAGAAATATGTATATATATATATATATATATATATATATATATATATATATATATATATATATATATATATATGAGTATGTTTTCAAGTATTTGATGTGTGCTTTGTTGGTGCTTCTCTTTTCCAGACTGCTTGTGACAATTAATACAACTTTTAACGTTTTGTTTTTTAATAACTGTCCAATAACAAAACCCACAACTGTACATCATATAAGATGCAGTCACTGCTGACGAATGAGTCTAGTGTCTTAATATTTAAACTCTATGGTCTGAATGAAACAATGGAGAACAGATATGTTTTGTTATCTTTAACTGCACTGTATTATCCCTGATAATATTTTGTAATGTTACTGTAATTATTACTATACTCTTACATAAAAAGCTTCATGAGCCAATGTATCTGTTCATATGTAATCTGTGTGTAAATGGACTTTTTGGCACTTCTGGATTTTACCCTAAATTCATGTATGATTTATTAGCTCAAGATCATGTGATTTCCTATGTTGGATGTATGATTCAGATATTTGTCATTTATTCTTCTATTCTGTGTGACTTTTCAACATTAACAGTAATGGCATATGACAGATATGTGGCAATATGCAAACCACTGGAGTATCATTCAAAAATGACAAATCAGAAAATAGTTAAATGTATCCTTTTCTGCTGGCTGACTCCGTTTTTTGCATGTCTTTTTAATTATGTTAATATCTAGGCTTACCTTATGTGGCTTTAGTATTGAAAAGTTATATTGTGAGATTTGGGCAGTTGCAAAACTCTCTTGCTTTTCTACAACGGTAAATAATGTGTTTGGGTACATTGTAATTCTTACATATTTTGGACATGCAGTATTGATATTTTGCTCATACATTTACTTACTCAGAAAGTGCAGGAAATCAATAGAAGGCAGACACAAATTCATACAAACGTGTGTTCCTCATCTGCTTGCATTAATTAATGTGACAGCTGCATTTATGTTTGATGTACTGTACAGTCGCTATGGTTCAAGGAATGTGCACCAAAGTCTGCAACAATTTCATGGCCATGGAATTCTTACTCGTACCACCAATTTTAAATCCTCTTATTTATGGTTTAAATCTGACAGCAGTACGGCAACAAGTAATTAGACTGTTTATCAAGAACAAAAATCAGAATATCTGAATAATTATCACATCATGTCAAAAATCTGAGGCTTTCTGTGATTCATGTTGTTTGTGAAAATAAAGTCTAACAGAACAATCTGTTTTTAGATGTTTAGGTTAAATTCTTTGTTTCTGAGAATATGCAAAGATAAAAATAATGATAATAATAATAATGATTTTGCTTTTTCTTAGATGTGAAGTGAAGTGGAGGGTCTTTCTCACAATAAAATGTCTGTACTGCATAGCCTTAACAACATATGAGTGTTCAGAATGTTGTATTATTATTTACTTTTGGTGAATTCTGGTGTGCTCATTTTATTTTTGTTCATGTTAAATTAAATAGCTCTAATACAATTAATGTTTTAATAAAGTACTATTTAATAATTAGTTTGTGCATCAGTGTGTTGATGGCACATATATTTGCAATATATTATATCAAAACACTCTAGTATATAGATATCAGCCAAAAAGCAGTTATAATGTGTCTACAAAAAAAAAAAAAACTTGAACAAAAAACCCCAAAAAAGCCACTCTGAAAGGTGTACAGCGGGGAAAATGTGTGATGTGTGAACTGGTATAACACCAAAAACTTTGGAAGTAACAGTTATACAAATGGATAGACATAAATAAGTACACTGATTTTTTTGTTAACAAAATGTCTTTATAACACTTCATTCAGCTTTTAAGGGGATGTCTTCTGCTAATCCAGATATTCTGATTTATTTATACCTTTAATAAGTTGGATGTTCATGCTGAATATGACCAAGGTTGGAAAAAATTAGTTGGACATACGACAGGATTTGTGTAAGTTTAGAAAGTTTGCCTTTCAACATTTGGAAAGATTTTTTTTTTTTGTATGTATCAGTTATAGCTCTGCATAAAGGGTGGATTTCCTTGTATGGGCACTTCTCTTGTAAGAACATGTGTACACATCAACCAAAGTGAGAGCAAGAGCACACTCATCAACATGCTTTTTTCAGTTATGGAAGTCATTGATAGCGGTGCCCGGGTCTTGCTCAAAAAGGATTTAACATTTTGTTTTTAGACAATAGTTGTTTTAATTATAAAGGAAAGATAACCAAGGCTGGATGATTAATCTAAATTAAATCGCAATTCAGATTTGGTCAAAGCTGCGAATGTCTTGCTTTATCTTTCAGTGAAGCACAATTCTGTCAACAGTAGTAAATCTCCATCAAGAGTCCAAAGAGTGCTTTCAAGCTAAACCACCAAATATGCAGTAGAAAGGTAATGCACGTTGTTCCAGAACACAGAAGACTAAACTGCTTGTCATTAAATGTGGTATTTTGTGGGACAAAGAGGTTCACAGACGCTTCGGCTGAGGCTGTGTTATCCATGTGCAGAAATGTATTAAAGGTAGGGTCTAAGCAAAAATATCAGTCCAAATCAGGAAATCAGAGCAGAGGGGAAAATCCAAAGTTGTGCATCAGAGAGGAGAAGGAATCATACACAGACTATCAGGCAGGGACAAACAGGAAATAACGCTCAGTAAGGTAGGTAATCTGGAAAAACTTTACAATGAATCCAAGTATGGTCTCTGGTTATAAAGTAGTCAAACAATGAGTGCAAAAGAACATAGTGAACTGTATTAGCGCTACACAGCTAATACTAAGGCAGTTAGTGAAGTTTCTGCAGTTTTTTCCTATTTGAGACTGCAGATACTGCACAGTCTGACTTGGTATACCGAGGACAAATTATGGTTAGATTTACACAAAAATTACGCAAATGTTAATCAGTTTACATCAACCAACTGCTAGCAAATTATTTTTTAAATTATTAAAAAATAGTTTACCTACACTGCTCCATATCCACTCTGACAATATAATTATAATCTGATTTTTTAATTGTGTTAATGTCTGATGATTTGGACATCTCTCCACATTTCAGACAGTAATAAAATTGTAGTAACTATTTGTTAACATAGCTGTTCGAGAAAGGCTTTAAGACCCAGTGGAAGACTTTTCCACTACTTGGCACTTTCTGCTTTACAGAGTGGCTTATTTTCCTATTTTACTGTATGACATCTTAAGTTATATTGTTAGGCAAAGTTTAAATTGTGTCAACTTTAAACTACCCAGTATGTAGTTAATTATTTTTAGCATGAATTGAACTTAATTAGGTTTTTTAACATTAATATGAGTTCCCCTAGCCTGCCTATGGTCCCCCAGTGGCTATAAATGGTGACAGGTGTAAACCAAGCCCTGGGTATGCTGCTTCACCTTTGTGATAATGAAAGCTCAGATGGCCAAATCTGGAATCTGGTCATATGGGGAAAGGTTACCTCCCCTTTCTCTGCCCAGAGAATTTAACAGACACAGCCGAACACGGATGGACGATCTGTCGGAATTGTTACTATAAGAGTGAATCAGATCTCACGTGTATAGTAAGGACAAACTGGACAGTTTCTAACCAAATGTATAGCGGCTAGGATGAGAATCAGCCAAATCTGAGGCCATGGTTCTTAGTCAGAGGTGGCTTGTCCTCTTCAGGTGGGTGGAGAGCTACTGCCTCAGGTGGAGGAGTTTTAGTGTCTTGGGGCCTTGTTCATGAGTGAGGGAAGGATGTGATTTTTTTTTACTTGAATTTAATGACTTAAATATTTATCTTTACCTCACATTAAGCTATAGAACAGCTTCAGAACACTTTAAATATAGTGCACAAAAACTTTATGATGCTGTTTTTGTGCCTTTTTATGGGCTTTGACAATAACACAATATTATACCAATACCAATCCTGAGTATCGGATCAATGCATCTCCACTAAAAAGTACATTTTGGTACCTTAAAAGTACACATTAGTACTTAAAGTGTACATATTTGAACATGATAGGTGCAAAAGTGTACCTTTTTAAAAGGTACCACACCAGTTAATACAACTTATCCACTACCTGGAAAGAACACTGTAACATCCAACCAGCAGAGGGAGCCATCACCCAAAGTACTAGATGCGCTCAACCCCTCTGTTTCTTCTGCTTCCATTTCTTGTTAGAAGTCTCTATAACCAAAGGCCCTCCATGCACTCAATGCAAAGTATTGCCAGTTAAACCTGCCTTACTGAGCAGTCTTTGTAGTTGTTACTGCCTGCTAATCTTTGTAGGACTCTGCCTGTTTCTCTGTTTACCTGGATTACCCCTATTGCTATGTTTGCCTGTTTGGACTGAGATTCTGGTTTGGACCCATTGCCTGTTTACTCACATTGCCCTTTTGGATTTTCCCTTTGTATGTTGATGGATCGGACTGCTACTTTGGTTTTGCCCCACTGCCTGTTGAATTGTTTCCATTTGTTGGATCTGTGCTCAATAAACTACCGCATATGGATGCTGCCTCTGCGTCTACTTTACAGAATACTTCACCTACCATGAATCCAGCTTTACCATCAAATATCGTTTCCCGCTTCCCCTAGTACCCTCAGCATTTAGAGTCAGAGTGAATAGCTAAAAAGCTACCAGACTGCAATTGGTCAATGAACATCTGACCCAGTTTATCCACTCACCTCTCACCCATGCCTAGGAAGTTTCACTAATAAATTTGATGGTACCGCTGAACAATGCAAAGGATTCATTTGTGAAGTTAGAATTTACCTTTGATCATCAGAGAGATAAGTTTGAATTTGATGAGAAGAAATGTGCATTTTTAATGACACTACTGACTGGTAGAGCTATCGACTGGGCTGCAGCCGTGGACTCAGATCCACCTCTAAGATACTCAATAGATAATTTCATCCAACAACTCCAAGAAGTGTATCCTGCAGGAGAAAAGATATATTGACACAGATCATTACCATCACCCAGGGCTTTTGAACTGCTGCCACACATGCCAACACTTCAACACACTAGCAGCACAAAGTGGCTGGAATGATGTAGCCTTAAAAGCCATGTTTTACCGGAGTCTTAATCCTGAATTACAAACCAAATTGGCCTGCAGGGGAGAGGATTTGTCATTATCTGAATTCGTCACTCTACCTATAAAGATCGACAACCTCATGAAACAAGCTCCTAGCCATAAGGCCGATCCGAGAATCTCTCGCACCTCAGCCCTACTCATGGTATAAGAACGCTCAGGTATTGAACCTATCCAGCTAAATTTTTCAAAGCTCTCGGGGGAGAGGGAGAGATGCCGTCAACATAACCTATGCTTCTATTGTGGTGCGACAGGCCATCGCTGTTTAGAATGTCCACACAAGTTCCGTACCACGCCATCAACAACAACCTCAGAGGCAAAATAATTGCCCAGCAGACAAAACATCTCACACTCCAGGTTGGTCTATTCCATAAAGAAACCATTACTTTATACATTGTTGATTCCCCAACCATGAAATAATCCTGGGATTCCCCTAGCTTTCCTTCATGACCTCCAAATCTCTTGGCACCACAGTGAACCCATTGGCCAGCATTTTGTCATGAACACTGCTCATCCTTGAAACCCAAGCCACATCTTACTACCAGTATAGAATACCTTGAAACCCAAAAATTAGTAGACATCCCCTCCTGTTACATCTGTCTGAAGTGTTCAGCAGGACGAAAGCAGCATAATTACCTCCTCACCAGAACTATGACTGTGCCATCGACTTACTCCCTAGTGCCATGCCCCTAAGTTTACCCACTCTCAAGAATGGAAAGCAAAGCTATGGACGAATACAGCAGCCGCAGGATTTTTCTTTGTCGAAAAGAAAGATGGAGGACTGAGACCCTGCAAAAGTCTACCGGGGTTTGAATAACGTTACCATCAAATTTCGTTACCCGCTTCCTCTGGTTCCCTCAGCACTGGAACAACAGCGGAAGCCACCATATACACAAAACTGGATTTGAGTATTGCCTATAATCTGATCAGGATTAAGGAAGGTGATGAGTGGAAGACTGCATTCCTGACCACTAGGGGCCACTATGAGTATCAGTTCATGCCGTACGGACTCGCCAACTCACCTGCTTTATTTCAATCATTCATCAACAAACTCTTTAAAGATATCATCAACAAATTCGTAGTATCATATATAGATAACATTCTGATATACCTTTGATTTGAATTAGAACACGCCAACCATGTCAGAATGGTACTATCAAGACTCCTGGAGAATCAGCTCTACGTTGAAAATGCAAGCTTTACATGAGTCAAACCTCTTTCCTAGGATACCTTATTAGTCACCATGGAGTCAAGATTCCATCATTACAAAGATTCCTTTATCTGCAATTACAGTTCTGTAGCATCCCCGCTAACATCTCCTTTAAAAGGAAAACCAGCTAAATTAAAGTGGACTGATGAGGCCAACCTAGCATTTCTCTCCCTGAAGGAGAGATTCACATTCGCCCCATTCTCAAGCACCCCATCCCAACTCACTCTGCGGAATAGGAGCTGTACTACCACAAATCTACCTAGGTCAACCTAGCAAACTTCATCCATGTGCATTGTTCTCTAGAAAGCTAACTGCTGCCGAGCACAATGATGATGTGGGATATAAGGAGCTGCTGTCCATGAAGGCAGCCATCAAAGAATGGCAGCACTGGTTAGAGTGTGCCGCACCCATTAGTAATCACCTATCACAAGAACCTTGAATATATCAAATATATCACAGTAACTTACAAGCCAGGCAGTAAAAACATTAATGCTGATGCACTCTCCTGTAGTTGGGAGTGTTCGATGACCCCACATCGAACACTCCTGAACCCATACTCCCTTCATCCATTATCTTCGCCTGCCGTTTCCTGGGATATCATGGAAGAGTTGCAACGAGACCAACAACATGAACCTAGCCCAGCTCACTATCCCCTAATAAACAGTATGTGCCCTCAAACCTGCAACGCCACGTCATGCAATAGGTCAACACTTCCTCAACGCAGATCACCCTGGCATTTCTCGCACCATCCCTTTGATACAAAATTTCTTCTGGTGACCTAATATGGCTAAAGAGATCACCACTTATGTCAAATCGTGTCAAGTCTGTGTCCAGTCCAAAACCCCAAAGGAACTTCCCTCAGGTCTCCTCCAACCACTACCCATCCCAGAAAATAAATCAAGAAAATTAAATCAGGAAATTGGCAGCTCCATCACCTACTCTTCCACAGATCCCATCCCCTTCCAATGCATCCAGGGGTTGCAACCTCCCTTTTTCTGTGGTCTGGTGAACCTTTCTCCATTCCAGCTGTAAATGATTGGATTCCTCATAGCTTGAGGGTGTGAGACAGTGCGCATGTCCGTCTCCAGCGGGTCCATCAGAAGACAGGCCAACAGACGACGATGTACATTCTTTTATTTTGACCCTGCCTGACTTTGATTTTTGATCATTTGCTATGATTGAGGGGTCTGAGGCATGCAGATCCATTTGCAGGCTTTTATTTGACAGAGGCACGGTCAAGCAGGCAGACGCCAAAACATAGCAATCAGGAGTATAAGAGGCAACAAAATCCAGAGGTTGGGTCAGGCAGCAAACAATCTAAGAAAATCTAAAAAAATTATGTCTTGTTTTTCTTATTTTCGATTTCTTGCTAAAATTGGAAAATGGAAATCAGCATCCCGAATTTGACTTGGAATTTGACTTGGATATTTACTTATCAAGTTGACATGACCCAGAAGTAAAGTAATTGGTTCCTTGCCTGAGACTTGATCAGGTAACAAAAAGTGTTGAGAAAAGACACCTCTGGGCATTCTTTTGAGTCGCTTTGGCCCATCGTAGTTATCGTGATGAACAGTCCACCCCAATACTGCCAAGTTTTTTGGCATATCTTGACCGTTCAAATAGTAAAATTATTTTATGTAGACCAGTCTGGGTCAACACGATGCTTTTCCAATGAAGGGGAAAGGATTGTGTTCCCCCATGCTGAATCCTATATAAATTGTTATAATGTTGCTTTGAAAAAAATTAAAATTTAAGGAGCATCATAGCCTTTGTAAAAACTGTTTGCTATTGTGTGGTCTTTTTGCTGCTGGGACAGCAATAGCGCTCTCATACAGCAGTGTTGACAAAAAAAAGGTTTCCAGACTAAACTCCCTTTCTTCCTGCCTGGATCGCAATAAACAATATATGCAATATTTGCCAAACTAAAACTTACATTTTCTTCTCTGGAAAATGGTTTTAAAAGACTTGCTAATTAATTTAGGTTAATTTAGGTGACAAATTTTTATCTGTAATTGATTTTGTTATGCAGACTTGGTAACCCTCTTTCACAACTACTTCTGAGTCATGCCAATCTGGATAACTAAATATCCAAGTCAGATTCGGACTGCAGGCAATTTTTTAAATTTCAGTAAGAAATCAAAAATTTGAAAAAGAGTCAGTTAGTGAAGAAAGTGTGATCTAACAACAAAACAGAAAAATCTGAAACCTAATGTTGTAAATAATTGTATCATATACATACCACAAGTTACATATTGAATGTAGTGAGGAAACTAATGGATTGGCAGGAATATGACTATACTGACTATATTGATTTAAATTTCTCTAGTGTACTTGCTGATAATTGATAGATAGTTATTTTGACTTAAGAGGGGAAAACCTTTAGAGAGCTTGTTAAAACTGTTGTCAATGTTTGTGGACAAGGCAATTAGCATGAGACCAGCGTCCATATAAAAACAAATCAAACCTTGACAAACACTGCAGGAAGTATGCCTACAGAAAACGTGGTAAGACCTCATATAACCTCTTATAACTGGAAAAAACAATGTATGCTAAAGTTAGATTATTTGATATTTACATTATTGTTATTATTATTATTATTATTATTACTACTAGTAGCATTTCCTCTACATGCCTCCTAATTAAATACCTTTACCATTCAAATAAACACATCCTTCTATGTCTAATTAACTTACCAAAAACATAATAATAACAACAAAATCTACATAATAGGTGCATATCATTCCAGATGCAGCCACAGCTGGAGAATGACTCCAGTGTCCTAGTATTTACACTCTCGGTCTCAATGAAACAATGGAAAACAGATATGTGTTTTTTCTTTTACTTCACTGTTTTATCCATTGATGGTATTTTGTAACGTAACAGTAATTTTCACTATAATCTCACATAAGAAACTTCACGAGCCAATGTATCTGTTTATCTGTAATTTATGCGTAAATGGACTTTTTGGCACTTCTGGATTCTACCTCTAAATTCATGTACGATTTATTATCATATGATCATGTGATTTCTTATGTTGGATGTATGATTCAGATATTTGTCATTTATTCATCTGCTTTATGTGACTTTTCAACATTAACAGTGATGGCATATGACAGATATGTGGCAATATGTAGACCATTGGAGTATCATTCAGTAATGATGAGTAAGAGGGTTCTTCAGTGTATCCTTTTCTGTTGGTTCACTCCATTTTTGTGCATGTCTGTTCTAATTATATTAATTGCTAGACTCACTTTATGTGGCTCTACTGTTGAAAAGTTATACTGTGAGATTTGGGCAGTTGCAAAACTTTCATGTTTTCTACAACTTTAAATAATGTGTTTGGGTACATAGTTATTCTTGCATACTTTGGACATGCAATATTGATATTTTGCTCATACATTCACTTGATTAAAAAGTGCAGAAAGTCAATAGAGGAAGACACAAATTCATACAAACATGTGTACTGCATCTGCTTTCCTGATCAATGTGACTACTGCATTGTTATTTGATGTACTTTACAGTCGTTATGGCTCAAAGAATTTGCCACAAGGTGTGCGTAATTTTATGGCCCTTGAATTCTACTCGTGCCACCTATTTTAAATCCCCTTATTTATGGCCTAAATTTAAAAGCAGTAAGGCAGCAAGTTATTGGATTGTTTTTAAGAAACATGTGGGAATATCTGAGTGATGATTTTATTAAGTCAAAAGTCCTTTTGATTTTGTATTGCAGACAATTGTATTGTGAATATTTTTAAGATTTATTTCATTGTTTATCGAAAATAATATATTTGATTTTACTCGATTAATGGCTGTTCGTAGATATAAGGTGAAATAGAAGTCATATGATAAAGAAAACAAGGGTGTTTGGAACAAGAAAAAAATCTCAAATTTCTATTTGCTATTCTAAAAATCTTTGCATTTGAGTAGAAATGTTTGTTGAGATTTCAATTCAACAATAGCATAATTCAATACAACAATAGCATAATGCTAAATTTATGTGCTTGTTTTTCCTACTATATTGTTAAGTTATAGAACATTGGCTATGAATACAACAATATAATCATATATTTTTCTGAGACAAGAATACAAACAGGAGAGGCAAAGACACCAGTTCCAGGGGCATGTTCCTAAAGCAATGCAAAACCCTATTACTAGTTCTGAAGTGGTGTTTGAATTATTAATGACCGCTGAGGGCAAGATACTTAAACAGTGCCATACTGTAGTAGTTCTAAATACTTAAGAAAACATGTAAAGAAAAAAACAATGTTTTATATACGATTAATGAGATTTCCTAATGCAGCGGTCATCGCCTTAAAAGACTTTAGTTCCAACCCCATTCAGGTGTTGCTTGATTGGGGCTGGAGTTGAAATCTGCAGGATGGTAGTTTCCAGGAGCAGGGCTGAGACCCCTGCATTAGAAAATCTCATTAACCTCGTGTAATAACAATGTTAGCCAATGAAATGTCATCAATAACATAGTAAAGAATACATGAGTATTTGTCACAAAGGTGTTGAATGTAGGTCTATCCACACTTTATTTGACCAGTTTTCAAAAAAAGGTTCAGTTAAAGGACATTGAAAACAATGTGTAACAACTTTGTTTTTTTGTTTTTTTTTCTTTTCTTAATTAAACTTGTTGGCAACTTTTGCATTATATGTAATATTCCATTTGCCATACTGTAGTGTGCCCTTTGTGTGTGCTGTTTCATAGTGGTTAGTAAATAATAAAATGATTTATCCAGTAATAAAAACTTGTCATGGTCATTTTATTATGAAAAAAAGAAACTATGCTTGGAACCAAACGCTTGTGACTGCATTGTGGGCCTGGTGCAATGCCACACATGGGATGTGGCAGAAACTGAAGAATTGACCCTGCACTGCTGACCTGACTGCTAGGCATCCTCTTTGTTTGTACTTTCGCTGGACATGTTCATATGTGGACTCAATAAATACAATTTTGCAACTGTAGTGACACTCGATGGACAAGCAGAAATTTTGCCAAGAATATTGCCTAAGTTTCTGTGCCAAAGTCCTTGCTACTGGTATCTATATGTAAGCTATAGTTGATGTATAACATGTCCATAGACATTTTTATCAATTTTTTTGATTCCATATAGTCTAACCAATTAACATGAGCTAACGAATGTTGCATACATAATACATGCATAATAAAGCAGAAGCACTTTATTTTAAAGGTTTCCATAATACAGAGTAATTATTAAGGTCTTAGTAGGAGCCATTGTAATGTAAATAAAATAAAATGTACTCACTCATGTAACCAAGTTATGGAACTTATGTAACCAAAAGATTGTCATATGTGTGTTGCAGACTTTGGACAATGTAATTATAAATTCAAGTACACAGACTTAAGCTACTTTAAAAAAAAAAGTGTATCAAGATTATACTTATGTGTACTTCATGTTTATCTATTACAGTATACCCTTACCTAGCTGCACCTTTGTTTGATTTAACCCATTAGTACACAGCTTAAATCCATGTAATAATACTTTCTATTTACATTAAAATTACAGAATTTTACACAGACATAAGCTAATAAAAATAAAGTGTATCAATACTGTACTCAAGTGTAAGTAGCTGTGTAACAGACTTAGTACATACTGTGAAATATCAGTAGCTGCTTATTACATCCACATAATTACAAACTTTAATTATACGGTGTTCCATTCTTTAGTTACGTGTACAGTTTATTTCATGTAAGTACAATGGCTACATCTAAGTACCTAATTAAGTAATTACACCTTAAAAATAAAGTGCTCCAAAAAATTACTTTTAAAGAGAATTTTATTCAATGTAGAAAAACTAAGAGTAAAAGACAGGAAAAAATAGTAGGGTAGACAGGAAAGAAGGACAGGAAGATGTCTTGACAGACGCAACCCTTAGTCAATGCAGGTAGAGGGTGAAAGTTCATAGGCATGATGGAGTTCACAGACGGCCTCCTTAGCCATGATTTGGCAGGACGGGGGAATTACAAATGGCCTCCGGCAGCCGTAACAGGGCAGGACGAGGATTCAGGGATGCCTTTCAGAGCCGTGACACCAACCTGATGACTAGACACCACTGACACCTCTGAAGGTTCTCTACGCTTGATATCAGTCTGGTAAATTAAAGAACTGACCTCAAAGTTCTGGGTGCAACAGAAGTGAGACAGGGCGCTGTTGGGGCTGGGCATTTTGTGAAATAGATCCGTTGTCGCAACCTGCTTGTCTGCCATTGCAGTCACAGCCACAGTGAATAAAGGGCCAATGCACAACAAAGCATAGTCCATAAATTCAGTGATGAACGTGGACCCTTGCTTCTCACCTTATGTTTTAGTGGTTGTGACAGCTGTGTGAGTGCAATCAGTGTAAGGGCTGATGGGAAATGCAGTCCAGGTTGTAGGTTGCAACATTCTGTGTGGTGTGAGAATAATGGGAGAGTGACATCTGGTGGTGAGCAAATGAAATTCCATTGACTGAGTTCATGACACTAATAAATATCTTTACGTGCAACAATCTTACAGCAATAATGTATTTTTAGAAGGCCTTGGTTTATGCGGATAAATGTATCACTGTACATCTCTTTCTGTTTCTGGCAACTCAAACCATGCAACTTTTAATTTTAATATTATCTATAGTTTTGTAAACTTTGTCATATAAAAAGAATGGTGTGACAATAAGCACTTCCTACATCTTTGATTTTAAAATGTTAAAAAAAATTTGATGAACCAAAATTAATCTCAATTTAAAAGCATTTATTATTTGAATTATTTGTGCAGGAAACCAGTTTTAGATTCCTCTTTGAACAAACTAAAACAATCATGTTGTCAAATTGTGTAGGTTTTACAGGTTTCATGTAGTGTTGGATCTGATCAATTGGCAGGAACACGAATGGCAGCTTAAACTGAACACAAGTAAAAATTTGACCTGTATGCACAGAGTGACATGGACGGTCAGTAATTTATTACATAACTTAGGAGAAAAGAAAGCCTTTAGAGAGCTTGTTAAAACTGTTTTCAGTGTTTGTGGACAATGCAATTAGCATGAGACCAGTGTCCATATATAGCAAACCAAATCAAACCTTTGCAAAACACTACAGGAGACATGCCAACAGAGATCATGGTAAGATTTCAATTGGTTTGGTAACTGGAGAAAGAAGATGGGGAAAAAAATGTATGCTTTTAAATATTTTAACATTCTATTTCCCTAAATATCTTTCCAGGTGCAACCATTACTGGAGAATCAGACCAGTGTTTTAATATTTACACTCTCAGGTCTTAATGAAACAATGGAAAACAGATATGTATTTTTTTCTTCACAGCACTGTTTTATCCACTTGGCGGGTGTTTTGTAACGAACAATAATTTTCACTATAATCTCATATAAGAGCTTCATGAGCCGATGTATGTGTTTATATGCAATTTGTGTATAAATGCGATTTATGGCACTGCTGGATTCTACCCTAAATTCATGTATGATTTATTATCCGAAGAGCATGTGATTTCTTATTCTGGATGTATGATTCAGATATTTGTAATTTATTCATCTGCCCTGTGTGAAGTTTCAACACTAACAGTGATGGCATATGACAGGTATGTGGCAATATGCAGACCACTGGAGTATCATTCAATAATGACCAATCAGAGAGTTCTTCAATGGATCCTTTTCTGCTGGCTGGCCCCCATTTTTTCTATCACTGTTCTAATTGTATTAACATCTAGACTCATTTTATGTGGCTCTACTATTGAAAAAGTTGTATTGTGAGATTTGGGCAGTTGCAAAACTTTCTTGTTTTTCTACAACATTAAATAATGTGTTTGGGTACTCTGTTATTCTAGTATATTATGACATGGTGTATTGATTTATTTCTCTTATGTTCAGTTGATAAAAACTGCTTGAAGTCAATAGAGGGCAGGCACAAATTTATACAAACATGTGTACCACATTTGCTTTCACTGATCAACGTAACTCGTTGCATTTTTGTTTGATGTACTGTACAGTCGTTATGGCTCAAAAAAATGTGCCACAAGGTGTGCGTACTCATGGCCATGGAATTCCTACTCATACCACCTATTTTAAATCCGCTTATATATGGATTAAATCTGACAAATCAGTATTTACAGCAAGTTATTCACCTGTTTTTTAAGAAAAAGTTGGAATATCTAAGTGACTATTTCAGCAATTCAGAAAACATGACACTTTCTTTGTTGGTTCAACGGAGTGCTTGAGTTAACCAACCTGATAGCTTTTATATAGTCATGTCAGCACCAAACATAAATAATTACTCATAAAATAATATCGTATTATTCATTACAATAAAACATTTTTCTGCATAAGATTTGCTACATGATACATCAATACTGAATTAAATTCATGATCAGCCATGACCAACTGTTTCAGTTTTCAGCTATATAGCCGTGGTATAATATGTGGTTTGTGATTGTTGTTTGTTTTTCATTTTTTCAACTGTAATAGCAAAACTAAGAAGAAAACAAAAATAAAACAAAAGATACTCATGTTGCTAACATTTTAAAAATGGTACACCATTGCTGTTATTGACAATAAATAAAAATTCACTTTTATTTAAATGTGAGAAAAATGCGCGTTAATGTAAAGCTTTTACTTTTATTTACCCAAGTCGTTTCTCTGTAACTTAATAATTATGCAGAAAGGGCTACATAATATGTTATCCAATAAGGAAAATCTAAGAGAAACCTTCACAATTTTGGGAGCATTCTTACCCTCTGTTTATTTAATCCAGCTAATCAAAATTTGAATCAAGAACTACCTCAGCCAAAGACGAGATCAACTGAAATAAAATAAGACATTAAATATTTCAAGATCTGATTAAAAACTGCTTCATTAGCTTCATATTACTAACCAGATTGCCTTTTTCCATCATACTTTATTTTATTATTATTATTGTTATATTAAGAATTAACAGATGTTATTAGATTTCATTTTGACATCACCATCAAAGAGACCAATGATAGGCTCTTGACCCTGGACGTTATCTCTCCAGTTGCTAATACTGTGTTTGTAAAACACACTAAATAGGGGCCACAAAAATTCCTGAGAAAACAATGAATGTGATTTGATGATAACATAACCATGACCGCTTGTCAACGTGGCATTCTTGTCGGTACTTGTGAAACGCCCTCAGTAGTCCAACTTAAAGATCCCATCTAGCTGGCACAGTTTAAATTATTCCTTCTTGCGCGCCGCACTTGAGGATGCATTGGAAGGTGACTTGTGCGAATTTAATACGCTTCATAACTCCAGAATTTTGGACACTCTAAAATTGCAAAGAAGTTAAGAGAGCCAAACGATCACTGTGCAGTCAGCACTTTCGCATACCTGTTGATAGCAGCCCTGAATATATGCGAAAATATGCTGCTAATAATTATATACACACACACACAGTCAGGTCCATAAATATTGGGACATCGACACAATTCTAATATTTTGGCTCTATACACCACCACAATGGATTTGAAATGAAACTAACAAGATGTGCTTTAACTGCAGACTGTCACTTTAATTTGAGAGTATTTACTCCCAAATCAGGTGAACAGTGTAGGAATTACAAGAGTTTGCATATGTGCCTCTTTCTTGTTAAGGGACCAAAAGTAATGGGACAGAATAATAATCATAAATCAAACTTTCACTTTTTAATACTTGGTTGCAAATCCTTTGCAGTCTGGAACGCATAGACATCACGAGACGCTGGGTTTGATGCTCTGCCAGGCCTCTACTGCAACGGTCTTCAGTTCCTACTTCCTGCTTGTTCTTGGGGCATTTTCCCTTCAGTTTTGTCTTCAGCAAGAGAAATGCATGTTCAATCATGTTCATGTGACTTGGCCATTGCATAACATTCCACTTCTTTCCCTTCAAACACTCTTTGGTTGCTTTTGCAGTATAGTTTGGGTCATTGTCCATCTGCATTGTGAAGTGCCGTCCAATGAGTTCTAAGCATTTAACTGAATACGAGCAGATAATATTGCCCAAACACTTCAGAATTCATCATGCTGTTTTTTGTCAGAAGTCACATCATCAATAAATACAATACAACCAGTTCCACTGGCAGCCATACATGCTCACGCTTATGACACTACCACCAGCATGCTTCACTGATGAGGTGGTATGCTCAGGATCATGAGGTGTTCCTTTCCTTCTCTATACTCTTTCCATCACTCTGGTACACGTTGATCTTGGTCTCATCTGTCCATAGGATGTTGTTCCAGAACTGTAAAGGCTTTTTAGGCATTGTTTGGCAAACTCTAATCTGGCCTTCCTGTTTTTGAGGCTCACCAATGGTTTACACTTTGTGGTGAACCCTCTGTATTCACTCTGGTGAAGTCTTCGCTGATTGTTAACTTTGACACACATACACCTACCTCCTGGAGAGTGTTCTTTGGTCTGGCCAACTGCTGTGAAGTTTTCTTCACCAGGAAAGAATTCTTCTGTCATCCATCGCAGTTCTTTCCGTTGTCTTCAGGGTCTTTTGGTGTTGCTGAGCTCACTGGTGTGTTCCTTCTTTTAAGAATGTTCCAAACAGTTGTTTTGGCCCTGCCTAATATTTTTATTGTTAATATTGTTTTGTTTTTTCTACCCAATGATGGCTTGCTTCACTGATAGTGACAGCTATGTGGATCTCAACTTGAGAGTTGACAGCAACAGATTCCCGAATGCAAATAGCACACTTGAAATGAACTCTGGATATTTTATCTGCTCATTGTAATTGGGATAATGAGGGAATAACACACACCTGGCCATGGGACAGCTGAGAAGCCAATTGTCCCATTACCTTTGGTCCCTTAACAAGTAAGAGGCATGTATGCAAACTGTTGTAATTCCTACACTGCTCACCTGATTTGGATGTAAATACCTCAAATACCCTGACAGTCTGCAGTTAAAGGACATATTGTTTGTTTCATTTCAAATCTATTGTGCTGGTGTATAGAGCCAAAAATGTTAGAATTGTGTTGATGTCCCAATATTTATGGTTCTGACTGTATATTAATAAAATAATAAAAATAACATAAGGTAACTTATTTAGTCTTGTTTCCATGATAGAACAAAAACTAATTTAAGTATATTTATCTGCTGACTTATCTGCCAAAATGAAATCAGATTAAATTTTTCTTGTTTCCCACTGCATTACGATTTTTTAGCATTACTGATAAGACAAGAAATTAGGCTATTTGTCATCTAAAAAAACATAATTTTTAAGCATTTTGCAGTGTGCATGAAATGAATAAGCCATTTAAACATCGCCTGCACTGTAAAACTGAAGGGAAGGGATCGAAAGAAACTCTGTGATTAGGTGAAGAAAACCTGCTCCTGACCAGGTTAGGTTCACAGAGTAAGCTAAACGATAACTGACTGTGAGTATGACACGCATTACAACTTTGTTCTGTGGTCATGTCCAAGACATACAATTTCATGATTACCAAGTTCAAGACTTTAGTAGTGAAGACGGAGGTTCTGCTTCTAGCCAAAGACAGGGAAAGAAGATAAAAATATTATAAGCCATACAAGTGCAGTTTGCTGTAAGAATACAGTTGTCTGTCTTGTTGACGATGACTCCAGGCATTATACAGTTCTTACACTGTATGGCTTATTATATTTATGCAAACTAAAGTTACCTGCTTATTTGCTGAAATCTTACAAATTCTTTATATGTATAGCCTAAAGCATATTTTATACTAATTTGTTTCATACATTAGTAATAACATTTTGTGCAGGTTAGGGTCATGCTGCAGCTCATGCAGCTGCACCTCATATTTATAGTTGAGCTGTGGGTCAGGATAGGAAAGACTGAGATGTGTTGTACTTCAGGGACAAAAATGTGATCCTGGGTCATTTAAGAAAGAGGTGAAACCAGCCAGTCTGAGTCTGAGCCCTCCCGAGTGACTGAACTCTTTATCACCCTGTCTCTAAGGGAGCGCCCAGTCACCCTACGGAGGAAACCTCATTTCAGCTGCTATTGATCTGAGAGGCTTCTGCAAAAAATATACTATACTGGAAGGAGTTAATCTAGCGAGCAGTGTGTAAACTTTGAACGCATTTACTCAAACATCAGGCAAATTTTTGCATCTTTGAGATTCTTTTCTTCCCCCTGAATTTACAATGTCACAATAGATCATGCAACACTAAAAATATAGAGATTTATAGAGATTTAAAAATACATTTGTGCAGCTGACATTTTCACTAGAGAGATGAAAAAACAAGGACACGAATGGCCATAAAGTGAAAATGATTTGCTTTTATTTATACTTTTTTTTTTTTTACAGTGTTTGGTATTGTAACCAATCACACATGATTATGCTGAGCTTCTGAATGCAAAGGCCAATCAGATGCATTCAGTCCTTGCTAAAGTACAGTGCAAGTACTCGCTGACTGAATTCTGCACTCTCGTGAATTCTCTCATAATAAAGACTTATAACTCAATAACTTAAAAGTTTGATGTTATATATTCCAGTATAGGTACTTTGGATAAGATGCATACTTGAAATCATTTTCAGCCACTCTTAGTGATATAGATGTCCTGAGATCAGGAGCTTCTTTCAGTTTAGTCAGTTACCTTTGGTGAAAACTTTACAAATAATAAAAACCTACACATTTTCAAGATGTCCTTAGTAAAAGTAATATGAAAACAGTCACATGGTAACAAGAGCTACCGGTAGATCTATCCGTTAGATCTAATTAAACAGGAACGTGGATGATCAATTCCAGTGAGGCCATAAGTTGCACCATATATTTTTAGAGTATGTAGTGTGAAATTCAGCTTACTGAGAATGAAGCAGCATTGAAGATGTCCTGAATGTGTTGATTGTTGAGCCAGTCAACTGGGCCTTCAACCTCTCTGTCTTCTACAAGAAGAATTATCAGAAGGGAATTTTTAATAAAGTTTAAAAATACTACTTTTTATTAATAGTATAATATCTAAAACATGATTAATATTTGGGAAAAGGGAAGTACTTACTTGCAAAATGCCGTAATTTAACAAATAAGACACAACATCAAGGAAATACTGATCACATTATGCATGTCCACATGATTTTAAGCACAAATCATTTAACATCGTAATTTAATATTAGGAGGCGTGACATGGCACGCACTGCTAAATTACATCCAGGTGAATATTACCACCTGCTGGTGAATACTGTTAAGACATGACTTTGCCATCTAAAAACAAATACAACTGAGAAGAAATAGATTGTTGAAACTTCAAAAGCTCACCAAGCTGGTTATGTTTGCTCACCACACTGCACATTTCAGGTTTAAAAAGCATTTTGTAATTGCCTAAAAGTTTTGAGAATTTTGTCCACCGTGCACACAAACCCGCTTTAATGATTCTAGAGTCTGCGCTGCTTATGCAAATAAATGCCACAGCAGAGAGGTCTCTCGGAGACAAGTTTTATACTATAAAAAAGCTAATGTATTGGTGACTCTCAGTTCATCTTAACTTGCAGCACAAGTAGAGAGCTACTACAATTCTCTGAACATTCACACATTTGAAGATGAACTGATGGTAATTTCAGATCATATCACACAAGGTATTTCTGGTAATGCAACTGCATGTATATTATTTAACCGACTGAACAATTCATACAGTACTTTTACATTCACCTGATGCATTATTTAAAGCATTGTGGTTGTCTAAAGCTGATAACCATCAAAACTGTTTATCTGTAAAATACATGAACTTTTTCTGTTTTTATCTTCAGGTCAGTGAATCCATTCTGCTTAATGGAAAATGGAAAATGGAACATATTTTTACTTGATGTTGTTTGAAAATATTGGGTACATAAGATATGCTTTCTTCGGTTTGGGATCGATTCTGTATTGTGCTATTGTATTATTCAATGCCCTCATTATTCTTGCAATTTTTCTGGAAAGGACATTGCACCAGCCAATGTATATTTTGATATCGTGGTTTATCCACAACTCTGTGTTTGGTACAGCTGCTTTCCTCCCAAGGTTACTGGTAGACTTACTGTCTGATACACACTCGGTCTCCCGTGAAGCATGCATCTTACAGGCGTTTGTCATTTATTCATATGCATCAAATGAAAACACAATATTAATGTTAATGGCATTTGACAGGTATGTAGCAATCTGTAAACCATTACAATACAGCAACATAATGACACCCAAGATTTTATCTGTCTTAATAGCGATAAGCTGATCTATCCAATGCTTTGTGTTGGTATTGCTGGTATATTAAATGCCAGACTCACAATGTGTGGTAACAAACTGTGGAAGGTGTACTGTCACAACTGGGAAATCACAAGCTTTCTTGCAAACACTATCGTGAATAATGTTTTTGGCTTTTCATAGTGACCACAACTGTCATCATGCCTTAAGTTTTATATTATACTCTTATGTAAAAATTCTATCATTTGTAGAAAAAGCTCACTAGATTTCAGAAGAAAAGCATATCAAACTTAGATTCCATACATAGTGATCCTCTTAAACTTCTTAGTTGCTCTGTTTTGTGAGGTCACTTTGAGTCGGGTTGCAACTTTGGAAATCCCTATAGGGCTGTCAATCATTCTTTCACTAGAGTTTCTTATTGTACCACCCATCCTGAACCCTATTGTTTATGGTTTCAATTTTTCCTGAAATTGCAAAAAAATTATGTGGATTATAAAAGCGTGCACGTAAGCTGTAAGTAGATGCAGATTCAATAATTGTAAATGATTGTATTGTATAAATTATGTAATCAATGATTCTGTGAATTTGAAACATTATGCTTTTACTGTAAATCTTCTGCAAAATTATGTACTATATATTTTATTTGTAATTTAGCCTGTTACTAGATCTGGCATAACATGGGTTAGACCCTGGTTACTTCTCAGATACCAAATATATCAGATAATTCTAACACTGACTGTAAAATTAATATATGCAGTATAATATATATGGGGTAACACTTTAGAATAGGTAACGATGTTAACTAATAACTACGACCTTTCCTCTATACATTCTTCTTCATTTGCTGCTTATTAAAGGTTAGTAAGGTACTTGTTAAGTTTAAGTATTAGGTAGGAATAATGATGCAGAATAAGGCATTATATGTGCTTAAATAGCACTAATAAATGGCAACTATATTAGTAATAAACATGCTAATAAGCAACTATTAGGGGTAACCAGAAATAAAGTTTTGCCATATATGGATATGTTTTATTTTATTTTTTAAATCTATTATTTACATTTTGTTTTCAGATTTCTTACTGGTGTATCTGCCAGCTCAGAAAAGTTGATAAGAAAACAAACATACAGACTGTGGTTTGTTTTATTGTTTCCTCAAATTTCTTTTTATTCTTTCTAATTTTGTCTAATTAAACAAAATCATGGAATTTGCATTTTGTGGATTCCATTTAATGTCTCATTAAATTTTTATATTCAAAAGCATCTGTAACCTATTTATTTTATACACAACAATAACTATAAAATATTTATATAGTTCTAAGCAACAGGATGACCACAAGTTTGGGAATTGTCATAAGCATCAGAGGAGGTGTGTTTTGCGCCATTTATGCAAAACAGATTATGATACAGAAATACGGCAGCACCTGTAAATAAAGAGGCAAGGCAGAGTCATTAACCAGGCGGAGATCGACAGGAAGTGAGAATCAGAGTCCAGTGAATGAGCAGGGTCGGGCAGGCAGCAAACAAGCAATCTATAAACGGAGAGAAACAGCCCAAAGAACTAACCAGAAAACAATCACAAGTAAAAACACTCAGAAATGATGAAATGAACACCAGGTTCCAGCATATATGCTTGTATATAGAATAGCCACAGGCACGCCTCTTACTTCCACTCACTATTACAAATCTATATCCCCTGTTGAAGTATAAAATCAGCTAATAAGAGATGCCTCATGGTATCATCAAAGAGAGGCTCAAAATCACTCCAGAACATTCTCATTTACAGTCCTGGTGAAATGATCTTTTACCCCCATACGGAAAGCTGATCCTCTCAATCTTTAAACAACAGCTGAAAACTCTTATTACTGATATTGTCAAACCAAATTGGGTGAAATCAGTCAGCTTCGATTGATTGTTTGGATTGAAACAATGTGTTCTGTGTGTATATACATAGTGCATGGTTTTGCTAAATCTTTGTAAATATAAGATTGTTGTATAACCTTTGGGTTGTAATCTAAAGTGTTACTTATTATGTCTGTGTGTTTGTGCACTGAGGCGGCGGAGCCTAAAAGTGTCACATGCACTTTAGTGTATAGTGTATTTTAGCAAATTGCCAGACAAAATAAATGCTGTGTTGCACCAAATGCAGAAAATGTAAGCTAGTTTATTTGCTTTCCTTGGACTTGGACATCTATTGAATTAAGTAAATGGATGTGGTCCAAAGAGTGTGACAAATGCTTTTAAGATGGCTGAACAATTGATAACTTTGTGAGACACTAGTGACCCCAGTCTCCCTCTTGTGTTTAGTGTGTGCACTTTGTTCTGGGATCTTATTTTAAATCAAGTATGATCCTAAAAAGAGTATGTGTGCAAAAACTGTATGTCCAAAATATCTGCTTTCATATATGCCATACATATGCACACCTGTAAGCAATGTTAGAAATCATAAACCACCTGCAAGCGTATGTGATTTGAATCAGCCTCATATGCTGCCGTTGTGTACACATCCGTTTTTAGGCATGAACAGTCAATGCAAAGCATCTATTGAATGCTAATGTGAATATTAATAAGAACAGTATCCAGTGTCTTCACGAGAGGTGTGATCCAATAATGGAGCAATAGGTCCTAGGTGTGAAATAACAGAATCTGAAATGGCAAGACAATGGGTAATTCCAAAATGGCACCAAACAGATGAAATGAGAGAAAACAGACTAGGATCAAGACATACAGCTAAAACAGACTAATAGCAAGGCTAGACTATACTCCAAAATAGGCTCCAAAATGTTTTGATATCGATACAGATACTTTTGAGTTTGATACTCAGTTCTCTTTTTGATACTAATTTTATAAAATCAATTTTAATAAGATTTTTGTTGACATTTATAAGTCACTGCACAAAGAAGTAAAATATATCCAACACAATAAATCAGTTTAAATTAGGGTGGCACCTACATAGCCTAAAAAGATCTTGAAAAATAATCACAATTAGTTTAATTTGACTATGCCACCCTGGGAACTACTCCCAGTAAGGACTCACAATTAAGTTTTACCAACTGAGGACACATAGTGAGATGTGAGTAGTGACACACCAGTTAATGTAGCCTTCAAAGAATGTTTTTGATGGTTTCACAATGTGAACCACATATTTTAAGTGTAACCAGCATAAACTAGGTGTGTGCTCAACTTGACGAGTGCTACGTGACTCATTACTACGAATGCTTACCATTGGCACGTAGCAAAGAGCTCTGTACACGTTCAAATCTCTTTCTAGGATGTCAATCTGTTCAACGCCACTTCTAGTCAAACACACTGGCTAGTGCTGCAGGCTTTATTGGCTCACTGATGTTGATGAGATTAACCCTTAGTACTGAACAACGAGACATTTTTCAATACTCAGTGGTATCTGAACTCTACAAACTGAAGAGGAGCTTGATCTTTATTCAAAGTGCAGATTCATTTTCATAGGCTTCTTTAAGTACATATCTGCAAAGGGTACTAATAATTTTGATATAAAAAAGACTGATACACAACCTTAATCTGAAATTAAACCTGCACCTTGTAGGTTTAATTGAAGTACCACTAAGCAAGATTGATCAGCACCAGTGTGAGCATTGAAGCAGTCACCAGTGAGTTTGGTTACGCTTGGAAAATGAGTCCAGTGTTTGTAGGTTGTTGAAACCATCATTGGCTGAGATATTGCAATCACTGATGCATACATAATGAAATGGTCTGTTTTTGATGAAATGCAAACACTACTAGTCATTAGTAGATGTTTACATTTTTTCAGTTTTTAATTTTAACTAATAAATAGGTGGAATTGCATTCTACTACTTTAGCTAATTTTTACCATTGTTCTCAATCCCTGACACCGACACGCTTTGGCCTCATTGTTTAAAATATGTCAAAAATGTACATTAATATTGCAAATAAATAAATATAAAGCCAAAATAAAACCCACTGAGAATTTAGCATTTTCTCTAACAAACTCTACTTTACACTATGCTTTTACCTATAAACCTGTAAACCTTTTTGTCCTTGGAAACTAAATTTAAGATTTAAGATATTTTGGATAAAATCCATCTTATTGACTGGCAAGTTCATTTTGAGGATGAACAAAGCTTTCTGGTTTGGAAATTGGGAGTAAGGCAATTTTTTTCTTTTTCTTACATTTATAATCATTTTTTTTCTTTTTTTTACCACTGTAACCCATCCTGAACAATCACAATGGAGATTGAATTTAATCCACTGAACAGTATCAAAACCTACCACCCATACCACCAAACCTGTCCCTAACCTTAAGTAAAGACAACCTAATATATAGTTTGACCAGATTTTCAATTCAACCAAAGTATGATAATAAAACAAAATAAAATAAATCTTTTTGAAACACTTGAAAGTGAAGTTTGAATTGTTTTGCTGCAGGAATATGCATAGCAGGCCTCCTGAGACAAGTTAGATACTATAAAAGCCCACTTGTACCTTGACAACTGACTGCAATTTTTCATGAAGATGCCATGATGGTCATGTTTGAGATATATATCAAAAGGTAATTTTTGATAGTTTGTTCCAAGATGATGAACATTGTTCATTTTCTGTTGTCAAAATTATATGAATTATATTTTGTTCTCTTTCCAGGTCAATGAAAGTATCCTTAAAGTAGTAAAATGGGAAATGGAACATATTTTTATTTCATGTTGTTTGAAATCTTGGGTGTATAAAATATGCTCTTTTCAGTTTGGGGTTTATTTTTATTGTGTCATCTTATACTTTAATGTTCTTATTATTCTTGCTGTAGTTCTGGAAAGGACATTGCACCAACCTCCATGTACATTTTGATTTCATGTTTGTCCATCAACTCTGTATATGGTACTGCTGGCTTTTTCCCAAGGTTACTGACAGACCTGCTGTATGATACACATCAAATCTCCATGAAGCTTGCCTCATACAGAGTTTTGTATTATTTACTCATATGCACTGATGAGCTTACATAATATTAATGCTAATGGCATTTGATAGGTTTGTTGCAATAAGTAAACCTTTGCATTACAGCAAAACATTATTACTACATCGTTTTCTACTCTCTTTAATAGTTATAGCCTGGTCTCTATCCAATGATTTTTGTTGGTTTTGGTGGTCTTTTGACTGCCAGACTGAAAATGTGTGTGACAAATTGTTTGCTGTATACTGCCACAACTATGAAATTGTTAACCATCTTGTGGAAACCAAAATGCTATTAATATTTATGGCCTGATTGTACAATTACAACAATTTTTATTCCTTTGATTTTTATATTATATTCTATGTTAAAATACTTATAATCTGTCAAAGAAGCCTACAAGATTTCAGGAGCAAAGCATATCAAACTTGTATCTCCACACATAGCAATCCTTTTGAAATTTCTCAGTTGCTCTATTTTGTGAGCTTACACTGAGTCGGTTTGTGAATGGGGAAATTCCTGCAGAGCTGGCTGTTATCCTTCACTAGAATTTATTGTTATACCACCCATTTGTAAACCCATTGTTTATGGTCTAAACTTTCCTGGGTATCCGCAAAAAATTAGACATTTTATAAAAGCTTCCAAATAGCCTGCTTTGTTGTTTTACTGTTACACAAAAACAAGTATAGTTGAAAAAAAATTTCAATGCATGTAATGCAGTTATTATGCAAATGTTTTAAAACGCTTTTTCACCTCTCCTCCGATTTCTGGTCCTATAAAAAAAAATTTGTAACTTAAAGCCTTAAAATATGTCATACAATAAAAGGTACTTATAATGTACATAGTAATGATTTTTCTTTTCATAAAGCATTTAAAGTTACAATGTATACATGTTTGTTGAATGTGTGAGGTTAGATGAGGTTAGAATTATTTATGAAATCCTACACTTGCAATACAAATGCATTAACCTCTTAACTGTCACCTGTCTCTTTCTGCTGCTTGAATACACTCTTTCTAAATTTGGTTGAACTGTTAAACGGCATCATTAGCTTGAGGTGGTAAACATTTGTTTTTATATGTTTTATTCTTTGTTCTCTCATGAAATCAGCAAAATTGCAGGCTATTGAGTGATTTATAAACGTAAACATCCAAAATGTAACTGAAGCCAGTTTAAGGACCTGGAAAATCAGTGTGATATGTTCAGATTTTCTGGTTCTAGCTCAGAATCCTGGCAGCAGCTGCTCTCTGATGAGCTGCAGCTGTCCCATGGTCTTCTTGGGAAGGTTGGTGAGGAGACCATTACAGTAGTCCACCCTGCTTGGTGATAAAGGATAAACAAGTTTCTCCATGTTTTGACTGGGGAAAAAATATTGGCTGCAAATGTATTTGAGATGATATTATACTGGTTTAAGTTATTGCTTGACATGACTACTAAAACTGAGATCTTTCTAAAATCAAACCAAATTATTAATTAATTTTTAGTTGTTTGACTCTCACAGTCAGTGCATGCACATTCACCTTGAGAATTTAATCTTTGTTTCAAATGCATTACTTCAGTTTTCTAAAACCAACCCTTTAATTCTGGAACTGTCAGTGTCAGTAGTCACAGTGTTATTGTGTTCACAAAATGAACACAATTAATGCAGTCATCTGTTTGTACACTTTATGAAAGGTATAAATCCCAAAGCCCCAATGTCGCAATGTGTTTAAATCGCAAAGCCCCAATGTCACAAATGTGTTGCAAATAATACATTGTTAATAATGAGTTGAATTATCAGAATAAAACGAGATAGTGGTAAACTACTATATTTTGCAAAAATAAAGGATATATTGGCATACTTATTTTGTCTGTTTCTGCTTATTTGTAGTCAATCAATCAATCAATTAATCAATCATTTTATTTATATAGCGCTTTTAACAAAGAACAGGTTGCATCAAAGCACTGTACAGTGGCAATGACAGGGATGGTAGTGACTTTAGAGTGACCAATTTCTTATTAAATGCAGAGACGGCCCCTGTAGTCAATAATCAACGATAGTCACTAGAAGTTAAGTGTCCCTAACCAAGCAAGCCAGAGGCGACAGCTGCAAGGAAACAAAACCCCATGCATACAGAATGGAGAAAAAAACCTTGGGAGAAACCAGACTCAGTTGGGGCTGCTCTCTTCTGACCGGACGCCCAGCACTTAACAACTCCAGTTCATAATTCTAAACGCAGCTGTGTCAGGTGTAAAATGACTCTTAGTGTGTGAAAAGTGTGCGTGTGAGCATCAGGATCTGGTGATCTGTCGACGGGCGATCTAGGTGTTCTGGTCTCTGATGAACATAATCTCTGTGTGCTGATCCACCATCTAGTCTGGATACAAACTGTGAAAACAGATTGAGAAAGAAACAGAACTAATATTAGCGTAGATGCTATTCTTTTTACGATGTCACAAGTACATCGATTGTAGGAGTAAAATTCCTGGTTCCAGCAAATCTAAGTAATGCAGTCAAAAACTTTTAACGGATTTGAATAATAAAAGCAAAGTTGATGTGTTATGTAGGCTAAGTTAAAAGATGTGTCTTTTAATCTAGATTTTAAACTGGCAGAGTGTGTGTCTGTTTCCCGAACAGAGTTAGAGGATTGTTCCAGAGTTTAGGTGCGTAGATAGGAAAATGACCCGCCGCTCGCAGTTGATTTTGATGGATATCTAGTATTACTAGATGGCCAGAGTTTTGAGAACGTGAAAGTGACGCAGCAGGACTATAATGTGGAGGTAGAGCTCTGCCCAAGTATTGAGGAGCTAAAACCATTCAGGGCTTTATAGGTATCATTAAGATTTTAAATCTATTCAATGCTTCATAGGAGCCAGTGCAGTGCACAGAACTGCCAGTGATCATACTCTGTTCTGTATGACTTGGCTGTCACAGTACACTGCATTTAGAAAAAATTATAATTTCATTTTCCATATGACCTATATATGAGAGGGAGCTCCTGGAACAAAGGCTGTGCTCTCTTGGGTGTGTCTTCTTGGTGAAATGCCCTCTTGGTTGTGCTCTCCAACAACAGCCAAGGAGTGCTGTCGAGATCCATCAGACTCTCTCTACCTCTCAGTGACTGTCCCGCATAGCCTCCGGTGAATGGTTCATTGTTTCATTGCTGTGGACTTGCTCCTTTCTCAGCCAGAAAGTGTCCCTCCTTCATCCCTGTCTTACAAACACCACCACCAAATACCAAAACACTACCACCTGGTAAGACCGCCTGTGTCTGCCCCTTCAGACACTGTAGGACTCAAGGGTAGCTCTTATGAGGCTTACAGTGTTACAAAGGCTTCATCTCAACATCCTTCAAGCACAGTTGGGTTGCATGTACTCACCCAACCGATCGACAGCCCTCATCCGGGAGAAAATACAACCCAGCCATGCGATTCAATTTATTGCGAATTCTCCCAGGTTTAGCTGTACTTGACTTTGCTGTACCACATCCCAGCGATTTCACTATTTCTTCCACTACACCTCTGTAGGGCACTGGCCACCCAAGGCCAACAGAACCTGCGTAGAGAGGCGTAAGGAGGCCCATGTCCAAGAGCCCCAGACATCTGTAATATTTTATACAGCCTTTGTCAGCCATCTACTGGGACTCACTCCTCCAGCCCCCCGGGGCCATTCCCCAGTGGTAGACTATTGTCTTAGAGAGTGAGAGGATCTGGGACAATGCACATCACCATATATTCAGCTGGTGCTCACAGAAAGAAGACCAAGGCAGACTGGAGACTTTGTTCCAAGAGTT